>NW_028152218.1:160000-185000 GCF_964638095.1 Poromitra crassiceps | reverse complement strand
GCGCGCACGTCATTTCTGTAAGTAGTCTCTAGTCTTTTTCAGTTTCTTTCAGTATGACAGTGTTTTCCACTTGTTAACATAGCTGTTGTATTTGTTTAATGAGTCTAATATGGTACCATTTTCTAATGTAAATACTACATATTTGATTGTAAATAGAGGTTTTTCAAATAAAGATGCTGAAATCTATCCTTAAAACCATTGGCTATATTTTAAAGAGTGCATGTTTGAGCCCCAGCACCCACCACACATTTCCACCAATATTCACATTCTATATACAGAAGAATATTTCAAATGCTGTGGCTATACTTTACTTAGTGTGGTGTCATTTAAATTCATATTGACTGAGGAGACTGGATCATACATCCCGATAAGAATAGGGGAAGATGGAGGATGGATACAAAATGTTTGCAATGTAATCCAAGAGTGTACAAACGGTAGGCCTAAATGTGTCATACAAGTGTGTGGTTTTTGTCATACCCACACAAATAAACAGTGCAGCAAAACAATGCAACAGGACAGACCTGGAGAAAGGAGAAACTGAGAGGCGCTTGCAAAGTAAAGAACTAGAGTTGGTCCCCAGGTGCAGTGATGTCGCCGTCTAACTGCTCCTGTTGTGTCTAGTGAAAGGTTAGACGCAGAGAATACATGTAGTTGTACTTGTACAAAGGCAATAAAGGAATCTTCATAAAACAATCAGGTGTGTTTCACAACTAGTAGATTAGATCTTACAGCATGCGTCTGTGTATTTCCAGTATTGCAAGGACAGTTCTATTCAAGGCACACACAAAAAACACCTACTGGTTTCCTTGAAAATTCAGGTCCATCTCAATACATTTTTAATTCAAAACATTTTACACAGGCAATACTACAGCGCAAGCTATTCATATTTTAGCCTACATAGATTAGGAGATCATCAATTATCACTTTTCTGGTGAACCGAGGTAGAAACTCACCTAAAAGGCCTGTATTAAAGTCCCAGATTGACACAGTGGTAGTCGGGTAGTGCACGCGCACACACAGACAATTTCCACATCTGGCGAGCGCGAGCGCTCGCAAGCATTGATGTTCCCGCGGGCACTTTGAAGGAAGCGAAAGTGTGCTGCTGAGTCTGTGGATGTGCGCTCCGCTCAGACGGACATTCTTACTTTGTTGAGTTGGACAGTTGAACATGCTCTAATTCCTTTTTCCCATGTGTGCGTACATGACCAACCAACCACACAAAATCCTAATACTTCTGTTATAATGCTGTAAAGAGCATATACTGCTGTACTGTACTGAAGAGAACTGACCACTAAACGGTTGAACTCCCATCTGTCTCCTGCCTCGTGTTTTTACGGACACCCCAGGGCGAGCACTATCCGTCCTATTCCTGAATCAGCCATATTCAGAACCCCCTATTCTTCATTGAGGTCCTTCGAGCCGGATCCACTGTGCTTACCCTGGTTCAAGATGGAAGAGGAACGCCAAGAGATCGTTGTCCAAGGGCAGGTTGTGCGCCCTAGACGCAACATCCAACCTCCACCGCACCTAGCGGATTATTATCTTGGCCCCCTCAGACGCAGGCCAGTTTCCTCATCGACACCTAACCTACGTGGTGCAGTACAGCATGCAGATAGGCCTGAAGAGGAGCTGCTATTTGAAGATGCGACCAGTCATTACACCACTTCAGAAGCTGCTGGCCATACCTCTGTGCCACATTCCATGGCCCACTTCCCGAGTGAGCGGAGCCACTATGCACCACAAGCACAGACGCTGTTCCCCGCTCCTTTGGATCACCTACCTACTCAAACGCTGCGTAGCAGTAACTATCCAGCTGCCCAAGGCTACAGCTCAGCCAACTATCAGCGATGTCAAACGGAGTCATCTGCTCCTGACCACGCCATGGTGGACACCTTGGAAAGGATGATGCATGAGCTGCAGACGATGAAGGACTATATTGCATTCCCATCTCCTCCAAAGCCGGAAACCCAAACCAGGCTGGCCGTACACCCCTCACGCTACGACCATCTACAGCCACCTCAGAGCTATCCGGATCGGGTTCGCTTTACTACCTCAGGGATGCACCAGTCCAGTCCTTACATTGCGCTACCACATGCGCCTTCCCAGGGTGGAGCCACCTACTGGCAGCAACCACCTAGCGCTATGCCTTCCTACCCCATGCCTGCTTCATATCCTCAGCCTGTCAGCCAACCTTGGTCAAGACCCGGTCAGCCAATGTCCGCAGCTCAGCAACGTTCCCCTATGTGGACGCCCGCCCAAGGGCACTCTCAGCTGTCAGCACCTGTTGGACCAGAGAGGAGCTACCGAGGACCGAAGCCAACCATACCATGCTTCGTCCATAGGGACCCTGGAGAATTCGCAAGGCTCAAGATCGCCCTGGAGAACCTCCTACCCGCCGACTGTAATGAGCTCTTCAAATATCAGATCCTCGTAGACCACCTGAAGCTGGAGGAGGCATGCCTGATTGCCGATTCCTACCTGAACTCACCTGCTCCTTACTCTGACACCATGGCCGCGCTGAATGAGAAGTTTGGGCAACCTCATTTGCTGGCCCTTAAGAAGATAGCCGCGGTGATGGATTCTCCAGACATCAGGCGAGGAGACACAGAGGGTTTTGAGAGATTTGCTCTACAGATCCGCGCCTTGGTGGGCCTACTGCAAACCCTCGGCACAGAAGGGGACTCTGAGCTCAAATGTGGATCACACGTAGCAAGGCTACTAGGGAAGCTACATCCTGAGCTGCGTGCATCCTTCCGCAGGCACATGTTCCACAAGCCAGGCAACATCTACACTCTCCCTGAGTTCTCCCAGTGGCTGCAGTATGAAGCATGGTGCCAAGGGCATGATGAGCAGTTTAGCGACAAGAAGGAGAAGCCAAGCTTCAAGCCGATGCGGCGTAAGGAGCAATGGACTCAACCTCGGGCAGCAACAATTCTTCATGGCTCGGAGAGTTACCGTAAGGAAGAGAAGTCTGTTCTCCCAGTGAAGTCTTTCACAGTTGATAAAGGCAGGAAGAACAAGCCCAAACCGTTCTGTCCCTATTGCGACAGTACAGAGCACTTTCTCAGCCAGTGCCCTACCTTCAAGTCCTTCACCTTGGAGCAGATCAGGAACTGGTTGAAAGAGAACAAGCGATGCTTTAAGTGTGGCAGAGCACACCAGCCAGAGCAGTGTACACTAAAGAAACCCTGTAACATCTGCCAAGAACAGCACCTTCAGATACTGCACAGTGTAAATGTGAGCAACAACTCTGGCGGAGAGACGGGGACAAGGTTGTACCTCGGCAGACCGGCTGACTGCAATCGTGTCTTCCTGAAGATCATCAGGGTCCGACTGCATCACCAAGACCGCATCTTGGACACGTACGCTGTCCTAGATGATGGCTCGGAGCGGACAGTGCTCCTTTCTACCGCTGCCGACAAACTAGGCCTACAGGGCACCCCAGAGGACCTACCCTTGAGAACGGTCCGACAGGACATTGAGACCATACATGGAGCCAGGGTCTCCTTCAAGATCTCCTCAGCGTCTCAACCACGTCGGTTATATCACATCGGTGATGCCTTCACCTCCGAGTACCTTAGCCTTTCAGACCATTCATACCCAGTGGCTGCCCTACAAAAGAGGTACAAATACCTAAGGGGTTTGCCCCTTGAGACCTTTGAGAGAGTCAGCCCCCTGCTGCTCATCGGCAGTGATCAGACTCACCTAATCACACCCACTGAGCCAGTGCGAGGCGGACCACCAGGTGGACCTGTGGCCATCAGAACCAAGCTGGGCTGGACCCTGCAGGGCCCAGCGAGGGGACTGTCACAGTACAGCCAACCGCAGCTCTGCCTCTTCACTTCCACTAACCCTGCTACCACAGAACTCCTCCGTAATGTCGAACGTCTCTGGCAGGTAGACACCCTACCTTTCCGAAGCGAGAAGCTGGTGACCCGGTCTAAGGAAGACCAAGAGGCCATCGCCCTCCTGGATAACAAGACCGTCCGTGTCGAGGTGGACGGGATCCATCGATACGCCACGCCGTTGCTCAGAAGGAGGAATATGCCGCTCTTCCAAGCCTCCCCGGAAGCGGTGATGCCGAGCCTAAGGAGCACGGAGAGGCGACTCCTGAAGGACTCAGAAAAGGCCACAGCTTACTGCGCCGAAATCAAGAAGCTTGAGGATGCCGGCTACGTGGCAAAGCTGTCCACTCCAGGGACAGATGAGGAGGGGGAGTCGTGGTTTATGCCCCACCACATGGTGCAGCATAATCTGAAGAACCGCGTCGTCTACAACTGCTCCTACGTGTACAGAGGTCTCAACCTGAATGAGGCTCTCCTCCCTGGACCTACACTGGGACCCTCGCTCCTGGGCGTACTGCTCCGCTTCCGCCAGCACAGTGTGGCCATCAGCGGGGATATAAAGGGCATGTTTCACCAGGTCCGGCTGTTACCTGAAGACAGGCCCCTCCTGAGGTTTGTATGGCGCGACCTGAAAAGAGACATGCCCCCCAACATCTATGAGTGGCAAGTGCTGCCCTTTGGCACGACCTGCTCACCCTGCTGTGCCACCTTTGCCCTTCAGCGACACGTAATTGACCACAGCAGCCCAGATGAAGACGTCAGACTCTCAGTGGAGCGATGTTTCTACGTTGACAACTGCCTGCAAAGCCTACCATCAGCCGATGAAGCAAGGCAGCTGCTGGACAAGTTACGAGCTCTCCTCTCATCTGGCGGATTTGACCTCAGACAGTGGACTAGCAATGTTCCAGCTGTAGTCCGTCACCTTCCCCAGGAAGCGCTCTCCAACAACACAGAGCTCTGGCTCTCGCAGGACCGAGTGGACATGCAGGAGGGCGCCCTAGGCCTAAGATGGCACTGCCCTACCGATACCATCAGCTACAAACATCGGCCTGTGGACCACAGCCCACCGACCATGCGCAAGGTCTATCGCGTGCTGGCCAGTCAGTACGATCCATTGGGTCTCCTCCTTCCTTTCACCACAAGGGCCAAGGTGTTGGTACAGCGACTGTGGGATAAGCCAAGAGATTGGGATGACCCGCTGCTTCCTGAGGAACTCCTGACAGCTTGGAATGCCTGGGTGGATGAGCTCTCCACTCTCCCGCTGATCAGCCTGCCCCGTTGCTACATCCCTGAACACATGGACCAGCCTGACATAATCCATGATGTCCACATTTTCTGCGATGCCTCCGAGCGGGCCTACGGCTCAGTGGCCTACCTGCGCTCTGAAAACAGCCGGGGCAACGTCAACCTGGCATTCCTGATGGCCAGGTCAAGGGTCGCACCACGAAAGCAACACTCCATACCCAGGCTGGAGCTCTGCGCCGCCGTTACAGGGGCCCAGCTTGCCAAGCTGATACGGACTGAGCTCACCCTGCCTCTCCGAGGTACCATACTCTGGACTGACTCAACAACAGTGCTCACCTGGCTGCAGTCTGACTCTTGTCGGTTTAAGGTCTTCGTGGGGACCAGGATAGCCGAGGTGCAGGACCTGACAGGCTCAGAAGTCTGGAGATATGTCAACTCAGAGGCCAACCCTGCCGACGATCTGACCCGAGGCAAGACCTTAGCCAACCTAGCTGCACCAAACCGGTGGAGTGATGGACCCCCTTTCTTGCTGCAGTCACCAGAGGAGTGGCCCAAACTCACTGTGAGTGATCCTGCTAAGGATACCTCAGAGCAACGACGATCCATGTTCTGTGGGATCACTATCACCCATCCGGACCCTGCTGTACCGGATCCAGAGAAGTACGACACCTGGAAGGACTTGGTCGAAGCTACTGTGCAGCAGCTCCACGGGGCGGCCAGCCAGGATGGACCACCATCAGTGGTCATCTACCGACAGGCCGAAAATCTCATCCTACAACGGGCACAGATCGACAGCTTCCCAGACGACTACTCCCTCCTGCGCGCAGGTAAGCCTGTGCCTGCTAACAGTCGTCTGATCACCTTAGCCCCTGAGTTCGATGCAGCCTCAGGACTCATCAGAGTTGGTGGCAGGCTGCGCCGGTCGGAGGAGCTCGACCCTTCCACAGTGCATCCAGTTGTCCTGGATCCACATCACCGAGTGACAACGCAGGTGATCAGAGACTTCGATGAGAAATTGCGGCACCCGGGACCTGAGCGGGTTTTCGCTGAAGTCAGACGTTCCTTCTGGATTCTACGTGGGCGTGAAGCCATCAGGAAGCACCAACACTCCTGCGAAGACTGCCAACGATGGAGAGCAAAGCCCTCAACACCATTCATGGCCGACTTGCCCCCTGCGCGCCTCCGCCTCTTCAAGCCGCCATTCCATTCTACCGGCATGGACTGCTTCGGCCCATTTCAAGTGAAGATAGGCCGCCGGACGGAGAAGAGGTGGGGCCTCATATTCAAGTGCCTCACGACACGAGCCGTGCACCTGGACCTGCTGACTGCTATAGACTCTGATGCCTTCCTCATGGCCCTCCGGAGGTTTACGGCTCGTCGTGGCACCCCCGCCGAGCTTTACTCCGATCAGGGCACCAACTTTCGCGGGGCGGAAAGAGAGTTGGCCACAGCATTCGCCGAGATGCATCCCAGCCTTAAAGAGCTCCTCGCTAAGCAGCACCGGATTGAGTTTCACTTTAATCCACCGGCGGCACCGCACTTTGGAGGAGCATGGGAGCGTGAAATTCGCTCAGTGAAAGCCACTCTCCGTGCCACTATCGGGGCTCAGACAGTGACCGAGGAGGTACTTCGGACGGTCCTAATAGAGGTGGAAGCCATCTTGAACTCGAAGCCTTTAGGTTACGTCTCCTCGGACATTGCAGACCTCGATCCGATCACACCAAACCACCTGCTCATGGGGCGGCCTAGTAGCTCCCTACCTTTCGTGGTCTACCCGCAGTCAGAACTTCTGAGCAAAAGGCGTTGGATGCAAAGTCAGATTCTGACGGACCACTTCTGGTCTAGGTTCATCAAGTTCTACTTACCAAATCTGCAACCACGACAGAAGTGGCATTCCACAACAGACAACCTCACCGTGGGTACCGTCGTCATGCTAGCCGACCCTCAACTGCCACGGGCCCTCTGGTCTATCGGCCGCGTGGTCAAGGTGATCCCTAGTCCAGACAAGCAGGTCAGAGCAGCGGAAGTAAAGGTTGGAGACAGAGTCTACACACGTCCAGTTGTGCGCCTTATCAGACTGCCCGAACTCCGGGATGACAGCACCGCAGACTAACGTCACGTCCCAGCTGACTCTAAAGGGAGCACATTTGCTACACAACTGTGGGGGCGGCTGTATTAAAGTCCCAGATTGACACAGTGGTAGTCGGGTAGTGCACGCGCACACACAGACAATTTCCACATCTGGCGAGCGCGAGCGCTCGCAAGCATTGATGTTCCCGCGGGCACTTTGAAGGAAGCGAAAGTGTGCTGCTGAGTCTGTGGATGTGCGCTCCGCTCAGACGGACATTCTTACTTTGTTGAGTTGGACAGTTGAACATGCTCTAATTCCTTTTTCCCATGTGTGCGTACATGACCAACCAACCACACAAAATCCTAATACTTCTGTTATAATGCTGTAAAGAGCATATACTGCTGTACTGTACTGAAGAGAACTGACCACTAAACGGTTGAACTCCCATCTGTCTCCTGCCTCGTGTTTTTACGGACACCCCAGGGCGAGCACTATCCGTCCTATTCCTGAATCAGCCATATTCAGAACCCCCTATTCTTCATTGAGGTCCTTCGAGCCGGATCCACTGTGCTTACCCTGGTTCAAGATGGAAGAGGAACGCCAAGAGATCGTTGTCCAAGGGCAGGTTGTGCGCCCTAGACGCAACATCCAACCTCCACCGCACCTAGCGGATTATTATCTTGGCCCCCTCAGACGCAGGCCAGTTTCCTCATCGACACCTAACCTACGTGGTGCAGTACAGCATGCAGATAGGCCTGAAGAGGAGCTGCTATTTGAAGATGCGACCAGTCATTACACCACTTCAGAAGCTGCTGGCCATACCTCTGTGCCACATTCCATGGCCCACTTCCCGAGTGAGCGGAGCCACTATGCACCACAAGCACAGACGCTGTTCCCCGCTCCTTTGGATCACCTACCTACTCAAACGCTGCGTAGCAGTAACTATCCAGCTGCCCAAGGCTACAGCTCAGCCAACTATCAGCGATGTCAAACGGAGTCATCTGCTCCTGACCACGCCATGGTGGACACCTTGGAAAGGATGATGCATGAGCTGCAGACGATGAAGGACTATATTGCATTCCCATCTCCTCCAAAGCCGGAAACCCAAACCAGGCTGGCCGTACACCCCTCACGCTACGACCATCTACAGCCACCTCAGAGCTATCCGGATCGGGTTCGCTTTACTACCTCAGGGATGCACCAGTCCAGTCCTTACATTGCGCTACCACATGCGCCTTCCCAGGGTGGAGCCACCTACTGGCAGCAACCACCTAGCGCTATGCCTTCCTACCCCATGCCTGCTTCATATCCTCAGCCTGTCAGCCAACCTTGGTCAAGACCCGGTCAGCCAATGTCCGCAGCTCAGCAACGTTCCCCTATGTGGACGCCCGCCCAAGGGCACTCTCAGCTGTCAGCACCTGTTGGACCAGAGAGGAGCTACCGAGGACCGAAGCCAACCATACCATGCTTCGTCCATAGGGACCCTGGAGAATTCGCAAGGCTCAAGATCGCCCTGGAGAACCTCCTACCCGCCGACTGTAATGAGCTCTTCAAATATCAGATCCTCGTAGACCACCTGAAGCTGGAGGAGGCATGCCTGATTGCCGATTCCTACCTGAACTCACCTGCTCCTTACTCTGACACCATGGCCGCGCTGAATGAGAAGTTTGGGCAACCTCATTTGCTGGCCCT
Source organism: Poromitra crassiceps (assembly GCF_964638095.1). NCBI lineage: Eukaryota > Metazoa > Chordata > Actinopteri > Beryciformes > Melamphaidae > Poromitra > Poromitra crassiceps. The sequence continues at coordinate 176,147 of NW_028152218.1, read as the reverse complement.
TAAGAAGATAGCCGCGGTGATGGATTCTCCAGACATCAGGCGAGGAGACACAGAGGGTTTTGAGAGATTTGCTCTACAGATCCGCGCCTTGGTGGGCCTACTGCAAACCCTCGGCACAGAAGGGGACTCTGAGCTCAAATGTGGATCACACGTAGCAAGGCTACTAGGGAAGCTACATCCTGAGCTGCGTGCATCCTTCCGCAGGCACATGTTCCACAAGCCAGGCAACATCTACACTCTCCCTGAGTTCTCCCAGTGGCTGCAGTATGAAGCATGGTGCCAAGGGCATGATGAGCAGTTTAGCGACAAGAAGGAGAAGCCAAGCTTCAAGCCGATGCGGCGTAAGGAGCAATGGACTCAACCTCGGGCAGCAACAATTCTTCATGGCTCGGAGAGTTACCGTAAGGAAGAGAAGTCTGTTCTCCCAGTGAAGTCTTTCACAGTTGATAAAGGCAGGAAGAACAAGCCCAAACCGTTCTGTCCCTATTGCGACAGTACAGAGCACTTTCTCAGCCAGTGCCCTACCTTCAAGTCCTTCACCTTGGAGCAGATCAGGAACTGGTTGAAAGAGAACAAGCGATGCTTTAAGTGTGGCAGAGCACACCAGCCAGAGCAGTGTACACTAAAGAAACCCTGTAACATCTGCCAAGAACAGCACCTTCAGATACTGCACAGTGTAAATGTGAGCAACAACTCTGGCGGAGAGACGGGGACAAGGTTGTACCTCGGCAGACCGGCTGACTGCAATCGTGTCTTCCTGAAGATCATCAGGGTCCGACTGCATCACCAAGACCGCATCTTGGACACGTACGCTGTCCTAGATGATGGCTCGGAGCGGACAGTGCTCCTTTCTACCGCTGCCGACAAACTAGGCCTACAGGGCACCCCAGAGGACCTACCCTTGAGAACGGTCCGACAGGACATTGAGACCATACATGGAGCCAGGGTCTCCTTCAAGATCTCCTCAGCGTCTCAACCACGTCGGTTATATCACATCGGTGATGCCTTCACCTCCGAGTACCTTAGCCTTTCAGACCATTCATACCCAGTGGCTGCCCTACAAAAGAGGTACAAATACCTAAGGGGTTTGCCCCTTGAGACCTTTGAGAGAGTCAGCCCCCTGCTGCTCATCGGCAGTGATCAGACTCACCTAATCACACCCACTGAGCCAGTGCGAGGCGGACCACCAGGTGGACCTGTGGCCATCAGAACCAAGCTGGGCTGGACCCTGCAGGGCCCAGCGAGGGGACTGTCACAGTACAGCCAACCGCAGCTCTGCCTCTTCACTTCCACTAACCCTGCTACCACAGAACTCCTCCGTAATGTCGAACGTCTCTGGCAGGTAGACACCCTACCTTTCCGAAGCGAGAAGCTGGTGACCCGGTCTAAGGAAGACCAAGAGGCCATCGCCCTCCTGGATAACAAGACCGTCCGTGTCGAGGTGGACGGGATCCATCGATACGCCACGCCGTTGCTCAGAAGGAGGAATATGCCGCTCTTCCAAGCCTCCCCGGAAGCGGTGATGCCGAGCCTAAGGAGCACGGAGAGGCGACTCCTGAAGGACTCAGAAAAGGCCACAGCTTACTGCGCCGAAATCAAGAAGCTTGAGGATGCCGGCTACGTGGCAAAGCTGTCCACTCCAGGGACAGATGAGGAGGGGGAGTCGTGGTTTATGCCCCACCACATGGTGCAGCATAATCTGAAGAACCGCGTCGTCTACAACTGCTCCTACGTGTACAGAGGTCTCAACCTGAATGAGGCTCTCCTCCCTGGACCTACACTGGGACCCTCGCTCCTGGGCGTACTGCTCCGCTTCCGCCAGCACAGTGTGGCCATCAGCGGGGATATAAAGGGCATGTTTCACCAGGTCCGGCTGTTACCTGAAGACAGGCCCCTCCTGAGGTTTGTATGGCGCGACCTGAAAAGAGACATGCCCCCCAACATCTATGAGTGGCAAGTGCTGCCCTTTGGCACGACCTGCTCACCCTGCTGTGCCACCTTTGCCCTTCAGCGACACGTAATTGACCACAGCAGCCCAGATGAAGACGTCAGACTCTCAGTGGAGCGATGTTTCTACGTTGACAACTGCCTGCAAAGCCTACCATCAGCCGATGAAGCAAGGCAGCTGCTGGACAAGTTACGAGCTCTCCTCTCATCTGGCGGATTTGACCTCAGACAGTGGACTAGCAATGTTCCAGCTGTAGTCCGTCACCTTCCCCAGGAAGCGCTCTCCAACAACACAGAGCTCTGGCTCTCGCAGGACCGAGTGGACATGCAGGAGGGCGCCCTAGGCCTAAGATGGCACTGCCCTACCGATACCATCAGCTACAAACATCGGCCTGTGGACCACAGCCCACCGACCATGCGCAAGGTCTATCGCGTGCTGGCCAGTCAGTACGATCCATTGGGTCTCCTCCTTCCTTTCACCACAAGGGCCAAGGTGTTGGTACAGCGACTGTGGGATAAGCCAAGAGATTGGGATGACCCGCTGCTTCCTGAGGAACTCCTGACAGCTTGGAATGCCTGGGTGGATGAGCTCTCCACTCTCCCGCTGATCAGCCTGCCCCGTTGCTACATCCCTGAACACATGGACCAGCCTGACATAATCCATGATGTCCACATTTTCTGCGATGCCTCCGAGCGGGCCTACGGCTCAGTGGCCTACCTGCGCTCTGAAAACAGCCGGGGCAACGTCAACCTGGCATTCCTGATGGCCAGGTCAAGGGTCGCACCACGAAAGCAACACTCCATACCCAGGCTGGAGCTCTGCGCCGCCGTTACAGGGGCCCAGCTTGCCAAGCTGATACGGACTGAGCTCACCCTGCCTCTCCGAGGTACCATACTCTGGACTGACTCAACAACAGTGCTCACCTGGCTGCAGTCTGACTCTTGTCGGTTTAAGGTCTTCGTGGGGACCAGGATAGCCGAGGTGCAGGACCTGACAGGCTCAGAAGTCTGGAGATATGTCAACTCAGAGGCCAACCCTGCCGACGATCTGACCCGAGGCAAGACCTTAGCCAACCTAGCTGCACCAAACCGGTGGAGTGATGGACCCCCTTTCTTGCTGCAGTCACCAGAGGAGTGGCCCAAACTCACTGTGAGTGATCCTGCTAAGGATACCTCAGAGCAACGACGATCCATGTTCTGTGGGATCACTATCACCCATCCGGACCCTGCTGTACCGGATCCAGAGAAGTACGACACCTGGAAGGACTTGGTCGAAGCTACTGTGCAGCAGCTCCACGGGGCGGCCAGCCAGGATGGACCACCATCAGTGGTCATCTACCGACAGGCCGAAAATCTCATCCTACAACGGGCACAGATCGACAGCTTCCCAGACGACTACTCCCTCCTGCGCGCAGGTAAGCCTGTGCCTGCTAACAGTCGTCTGATCACCTTAGCCCCTGAGTTCGATGCAGCCTCAGGACTCATCAGAGTTGGTGGCAGGCTGCGCCGGTCGGAGGAGCTCGACCCTTCCACAGTGCATCCAGTTGTCCTGGATCCACATCACCGAGTGACAACGCAGGTGATCAGAGACTTCGATGAGAAATTGCGGCACCCGGGACCTGAGCGGGTTTTCGCTGAAGTCAGACGTTCCTTCTGGATTCTACGTGGGCGTGAAGCCATCAGGAAGCACCAACACTCCTGCGAAGACTGCCAACGATGGAGAGCAAAGCCCTCAACACCATTCATGGCCGACTTGCCCCCTGCGCGCCTCCGCCTCTTCAAGCCGCCATTCCATTCTACCGGCATGGACTGCTTCGGCCCATTTCAAGTGAAGATAGGCCGCCGGACGGAGAAGAGGTGGGGCCTCATATTCAAGTGCCTCACGACACGAGCCGTGCACCTGGACCTGCTGACTGCTATAGACTCTGATGCCTTCCTCATGGCCCTCCGGAGGTTTACGGCTCGTCGTGGCACCCCCGCCGAGCTTTACTCCGATCAGGGCACCAACTTTCGCGGGGCGGAAAGAGAGTTGGCCACAGCATTCGCCGAGATGCATCCCAGCCTTAAAGAGCTCCTCGCTAAGCAGCACCGGATTGAGTTTCACTTTAATCCACCGGCGGCACCGCACTTTGGAGGAGCATGGGAGCGTGAAATTCGCTCAGTGAAAGCCACTCTCCGTGCCACTATCGGGGCTCAGACAGTGACCGAGGAGGTACTTCGGACGGTCCTAATAGAGGTGGAAGCCATCTTGAACTCGAAGCCTTTAGGTTACGTCTCCTCGGACATTGCAGACCTCGATCCGATCACACCAAACCACCTGCTCATGGGGCGGCCTAGTAGCTCCCTACCTTTCGTGGTCTACCCGCAGTCAGAACTTCTGAGCAAAAGGCGTTGGATGCAAAGTCAGATTCTGACGGACCACTTCTGGTCTAGGTTCATCAAGTTCTACTTACCAAATCTGCAACCACGACAGAAGTGGCATTCCACAACAGACAACCTCACCGTGGGTACCGTCGTCATGCTAGCCGACCCTCAACTGCCACGGGCCCTCTGGTCTATCGGCCGCGTGGTCAAGGTGATCCCTAGTCCAGACAAGCAGGTCAGAGCAGCGGAAGTAAAGGTTGGAGACAGAGTCTACACACGTCCAGTTGTGCGCCTTATCAGACTGCCCGAACTCCGGGATGACAGCACCGCAGACTAACGTCACGTCCCAGCTGACTCTAAAGGGAGCACATTTGCTACACAACTGTGGGGGCGGCTGTATTAAAGTCCCAGATTGACACAGTGGTAGTCGGGTAGTGCACGCGCACACACAGACAATTTCCACATCTGGCGAGCGCGAGCGCTCGCAAGCATTGATGTTCCCGCGGGCACTTTGAAGGAAGCGAAAGTGTGCTGCTGAGTCTGTGGATGTGCGCTCCGCTCAGACGGACATTCTTACTTTGTTGAGTTGGACAGTTGAACATGCTCTAATTCCTTTTTCCCATGTGTGCGTACATGACCAACCAACCACACAAAATCCTAATACTTCTGTTATAATGCTGTAAAGAGCATATACTGCTGTACTGTACTGAAGAGAACTGACCACTAAACGGTTGAACTCCCATCTGTCTCCTGCCTCGTGTTTTTACGGACACCCCAGGGCGAGCACTATCCGTCCTATTCCTGAATCAGCCATATTCAGAACCCCCTATTCTTCAAGGCCTATCTGATATAGATATTTGATGGTATGAATCTGTCTTCACATCTAGTACCGGTACATCCTGCTCTTGTGTAATGGCCATTGGGACAGAGAATATAAATGAACCAGGGCCAATAAGATACACAGACATGAATGTATCCAGTCTCTGGTGTGCTTTTCTCAACCAGACCTTTATAATATGTTTGAGTATGGCATGGTTTAATCCATATTTGTGGACCTGGGCACCCACAATCTGATTCACTCAGCTCAACTCAGACGTTGCATTTGAACATTGTAGTCCAGTGCTGGGACATTTGAATTGAAGTGCAGTGTATGATAAACATATGTACTCTCTGTACATATATATATATACATACTGTACTGTTATCAGCTCTCCATCAGAGCCCTGCATGGCAGTAAAAATATGAAGCTCCCAAACCATTCCTGCTATACTCACCTCCCCTGGAAGACTGCATGTTTGGCACCTCAACATCAAACATACGTACTCTATATCAGTGGTTTTCAAAGTGGGGGCCGGAGCTGCCAGGGGGCACTAGGTGGGCCTCAGAAATTTAATGGAAATTCAGAAAAAAAACATATTTGGGGAGGGACATGATTCAGTTGCATTTGTTATTACTACAGTATTATAAAGAATATATATTTTTATTATATTTTCTAATTACAATTTGTGTAGTGTTTACAACTAGAATGGAATCCTTTCCTTCCACATAAAAATCATCACTGTCCAATTGCCTGCCAGCCAAAATGTCATCACATTGTCAATTCCCCCTGGTGTGTTGGGCAATAGTCTGGAAACAATGTTTATAACGGAAAACAGAAATATTTAATATGAAGGAATGAGAATAGATTTGAGATACAAATGTAATCATTAGGTTATTATGGATGGTATTGGTGAGAGTTTTGACATTTCCAACAGTATTGTCAATCGTTTTTCAGACATATTGAAATAGGGGTGCCGTGGCCAAAGGCTAATGCCATTTGCGGGGCCTTGGCATGGAAAAGTTTGGGAACCCCTGCTCTATAGACCGTCTAAACGGAAACTATGCACATAGGACTACCCCACTGCTGCTGAATTGTTGATACGTTATTTAATAAACCTGACCTTGTATGATCGGTCATGCTTTTTGTGCTGTCGTCAGTCTGGCATAGATGACTAGATCTTTTTTAAACTTTGTGTGCCAACAAGTAGGCTGGTAAAATAAAGTTGTAAACATAAACAATGGTTGGACATCATACTGAATGAGGCGTTCAGTTTGTAACTTATGGCAGCAGACACTTGGTTTTATTAGATTGGCTGGTCTCAAAGCATTGCCAACCCTACTTTCTGCTAGGGCTGCTTGATTATGGCAGAAATTATAATCATAATTATTTTGGCTAAAATTGAGAATACAATTACTTTACACAATTATTTTGCAACATGCATTTATTGAACTTGAAAACAATATTTTTAATAGTGGATTTCTTGATTGAACTTTAAATATATATAATTGAACTGAAAAACAAATGAAAATAAGTCAGAAAAAGAGAAATATCCTAGCTAAAATAAAGAAAATATGTGAACACGTGATACCCAATATAAAGATCCAGAATAAACTGGAGCCAGAGACTGCTATACCAAAAAACAATAAAACAAAGGACACAAACAATCTGGGGCTAGACTGGACTACCTGGGAGATTAGTGTACAGAGTCAAGCATAGAAAAAGTCACAAAATATGTAGGCAAGTTATGAATAAATCACTACAGTAGCCTACACACAACCCAAACCAAATCCAAAGTGTTTACAGCACTCAACATTATCTACTCACATCAAACTAAGGTGACACAAACCACACCATAAAACACCCACTCTAAACAGCAGCTCTTCCACTCAATCCCCCCTTTAACAGCAGAAAATCACACAAGAAAACTAAACAGAAAATGGCCCAATCAGTAGATTAGTTAAAAGCACACTAGTCAAGTCAAGTCAAGTCAAGTTTATTTGTATAGCCCTAATTCACAAGCATGTCTCAGAGGGCTTCACAGAGAATATGTCTAGCTAATTCTAGCTGACACAACAGTAGCAAATTACAGAATAAAGATAACACTTTGAACAATTGATAGAGAAATATAGAAAATATTGAAATATAGGATAGTGCAGGAGAAGGGAGGAGACTACACTACAATTCAATGATTCTGTATAAAAAAGTGGTTGGCTTCTTAGTAGTGTCTTTGTTTGAAAACTAAAATACAATAACATTAATATCCCGAGAGAAAAGCACAATATACAAAAATAAACGTTACCATCCAAAGACAGTTTCAACACATATGCAAATGCATTATGAATATACCTATAACTACACATCACACACAATCACATCACATTGTGTACACATCAGACAGCATAAGAATGCTCTCTTTGCAGGCACTAAACAGGAAACAGGAAGTGTAACATACAACACAGTCCGTGGTGCAGACAACTAGCGTTATAACTATTCCATCAACTGGCAATTTGTTTGAAAAGTAAAGCTTCTGTATTGGCTTAAAATATGTGAGATTGTGAATCCGCGATGTTTCTACAAGAACTTCTTCAAAAACTTTGTTCGGTACGTCCATCTTTTGTTTTGTTGTTTGCCGTTTTATTTTCTTATTCGTTGTGTCTGATTGTCAAGTTAACGAGCTATTTCCGCTGTTTCCTGTCTAGGGCGGGCTCTAGGCCGGAAACAGGCAGGGTGACATCATCTCTTTCTCGCCGAGAAGAGCCTGGTGACGGGCGGTTACTATGGAGTGGTCTCTCCCTCCAGTCTCCACGCAGCGAGGCGAGTTGGCTCGGGGCAGCGGGCAACGATGGACGACGCGTATCCCCACGCCTTGCTCGTCGAGCTCGGTGAAAACAAGATCCCCAAACTGAAAAACAAGTTGGTGAACTATTTCCAAAGTAAGAAATCAAACGGCTCAGGTGACTGTCGAGTCGAGTATGAGGAACGCAGCGGGGCGGTGCTGCGCTTCAAAACAGAGGAGGGTGAGTCAGGCCACACAGCTAGAGGACAACTTTTAACATTAGTCTCTTTGAGAATTATTTTGCCGAAAATGGTTGACTTGTGTGTCTGTCTTTCAAACAGACCGAGAACGAGTTTTGGGGAAAGAAGGGCATGCGATCAATTTGGATCAAGGGGGGTTGAAGATGACTCTCCGCTTACCTAACAGTGAGAAATCACCAAAGCAGGTAACGCTGAGTCGGTACAACACAAAATGTCCATACAGTGAATCAGTAATACACAGCACATGTGATCAGAGGTTTCCCATCATCATTATGTCAATTTGAGCACAGTTAATGTTAGGCTGCTGTCCCCAGTTTGATAAGATTTTCTCTGTGTGTGTGTGTGTGTGTGGGGGGGGGGGGGGGGGGGGTTGGGGGTTGTGTAGTTTGATATAATTTGCTACAGAACTGGACTTGACCTATTAGGTTAAAATACATGAGATAAAGAAAGACAATGAATAAGTGGCCCTGTAATTAGGGATGCATGATGATTTTTTATGCAGATATCCGATATGCCGATATTTTTCCACCGAACTTCAGAGATCAGTTCTCTCCTGTAGTGGAATTGACACATAATTATCACTTAAAAAAACCTCCAAACCACAAATATGTTGTTGACCGTCTTTCATGTTCGACACAAGAGATGTGGCCGTGCACCCTCGCACCGCAGACATGGCGTTGAGCATTTACCTACAATATACTTGATCAACCCCCCAGGGGGGAAACTGAGGGCCACAATAGGACAGGCAATACAAATGCTATACACAATGACATAAGCAGTACAGAATACGACGCAGGTGAACGGATTCAACATCGAACCAGGCTATTTCTCTCCGACAGGCATCGAACAGGCTTGTTCAAAGATTTCAGTTCAAAGACTGACAGGTTAGCGAATGTGAAGGATACATACATCCCCTCTGAAGTCAAACGAGTGTGATTTATTGTGTGACAAGCAAACTTGTTTCACCATCGGAGTTTTGACGAGGCAATTAAGACAATGGGTATGTGCTGCCTAGTAGGTTACGAGCACAGACAGAATGAACAGCCATGACGGTGTATATAACGTAACTATCAAAGACATCATAAACTCAATGCAAAAGCCCCAATAACACCATGGCCCTGACTCAAATATGTACTAAATAATTAAATCAAGGCCATAGTCATTAAAGCCCTTACATGGCATGCAGCAATCCCATGTCCCCCATAGTAATATTTACAATAATCCAACTATCAAGGTTATAGTAATTCATTGTCAAAAACACACCTACATGTATTACACCACACAATAAACCACTGCCACATGTGTGACAGCTCCTGGCGTTTCCACCCACAAGTATGCTGAGGTCATTTTTCATTTTTTCACAGATTCTGAAACTGCAGACTGTAAGCTTTCAAATAATGTGTCACACATTGTAATCTGAAAAGTCTGTGAAAGAGCTGTTGCACACCTTAAAAACTTTAAACCAGGTGCGAGTGGAGAAAATCCCACAAAACACTGAACTTACTGGTAAACTCTTTATTAGAAGACAATAGGGAAAACGTTTGGGTGCTAGACCTTCATCAGGTTTTTTTTGGGGGGGAAAATAAGGAGATATGCTTATTTGATTGTTCACACTCTGAAAAGCAAGAATCTGAGAAATCAGCTCTCAAAGTTGGAGAAGTTTTTCACACCTAGCCAGCCAGGTAAGGGGAGAGTGGACAATAGCTCCTCATTTACATTAACCACTCCCAAACCATTTCAGCTGTCAGTGTCTCTCAGATGGGTTGTGTGCACTACAGTGCATAATCGTTTTTTTAGCACCCCTAGTTTCATCACATCACATCGCATGAGAGGCACAAACTAGGAGTGTGACATACTGTACTGTATGCAATGAAACATTTCATTTCACTTCATTGCAAATTGTAACTGCAGGGGATCTATAGCCTGGTAAATCAGCCCGTCACGTGAACTCACATTTCATTTGGTTCTGTGTGACGGTCTGGCCCCAAAGCCAGTGGAGGGTTTAGCAGAAGCTGCAGAGCGGAAGAGCCAATCATCGACTCCAACTTGCGCTCCACAGCGCAAGTTGGCCAATCAGGAACGCCACTAGCACTGCACTAACAAAACAGTAATGGCCGCGTCCTTGCCTGATCGTCTCGAGGAGTCATGTCAGCGTTTGTCTAGTTTAAACAGCCATAAAGTGCAGTTATTGCAGAAATAGACTCAATAGAGGGTATGCACACCCACTTGAACACGCCCCCTCAATCAGGAATGAGTGTCAAAATGAGTGTCAAGTTCCTCCCTGAGCAGCAGGTGTCAGTTATCTAGGCTGATTACTGCATTCAAGCTCAGTCTTGCTGTGACTCAGTGGGCGTGACCCCACAGTGACTTCTGCCTCTGTGACATCACATGCATACCCTCTATAACAACAATTAAACAAGTACAGGAGTATTGCCGCAACCGCAGAGTTTCTCTGCGGAAAATATGTTTTTGCCATTCTCCCAAGTGGATTTGGGTTTGATTGGATCCGACGCTGATTGGCTGAAGGAGTTGTCTGTCAAGGCAACTATGCCCGCCCATGCTCCCGGCCCTGCTAAACCCCCCCCCATGGCGTCGGGGCCAGACCGTCACGCAGAACCAAATGAAATGTGAGTTCACGTGACGGGCTGGTTTACCAGGCTAGGGGATCTATAGCCATGTGACAAATGTGGGTGTACACTGCTTGTTTTATCCTCTATTATGATCCCCCTGAAAACTAGTTAACATTCAGGGCTTTATGTAAGGCTTCAAAACTCCATGTTAAATTAAGTTAAATTAAGTTTTCTCATTCTGTATAGGAACCTCCATCTGAAAACCTCAACAAGACCTGTAAGTATTGATAAAGTCCTGTGTTTAGTAATTATGCTTTTTGTTGAATTGCAATTTATTTTTAATATTGCCTCTAATCCTACATTTATGTGCTATGCCATGTTTTTCTGATTTCTGACTGTCTCTAAACACACACACACACACACACACACACACACACACACACACACACACACACACACACACACACACAGACAATCTTTTCCACTCTGCAAAGTCACCACAGCAGCGGAGATGTCAGGCAGGACCTCCGCTTCCTAGCCTGTATGTGATGAGGCATATTAGTGTTAGCTACAAACCTAATCAAATGATAATAAAAATCAGTTTCCTGTATCTTTTATACATTGAATTACATCATCACCACTAAACACAATAAAAACATTTTTGTATTAATTGTTATAGCACTTCTGACAAGAAGTTACAAAGTGACAAGACTAGGCTAGCCTAGTTAAGCCGGACCCAGGCTGCTGCCACTCACACATAAGACACACATAAGAGCTACTGTAGGTCAAAGTTCAGTTCACACAGCTTAAAATGAACTAGTTCACATAATCACGTTCATAATTTACAATTTTGAATTTTGAGATAAATGGCAGGATACAGTAAATCTGGGTGGGGAAAGCGCAAAAAACAGTGTTTGCCCCTCCCTCATTACCACCACTCAGGTGCCCTTGAGCAAGGCCCTTAACCCCAACTGCTCCAGTGGAGCTGCTCAGTGGCCAGCAGATCAGACTGTGGTTGTACTGGTCAGCTTCCAGGTGTGAATGTGTGTGAATGAAAACAGGGCGCTCCTGAAAAAGAGACAGAGCATTGCTCTCAGTGAGACTCCACCTGTATCATTCATAACACTTCACAATGTTAGTTTCATAATTTTTTTAATGAGCTGCTCCGAGATATTCTTTTTCAATAGAATCATCAATATTGCAGACAATCTCCGCAATTATTATAAATCACTGATACATATAGACTGTCACAGGGAAATGAGAGACACGGAATCCTGACGAGAAAACGTTTGGAGCTGCTATAGCCTAACGTTACTCCGTGCGGGTTTCTCCTTGTCGGGGTGTTGAAAATATCTGCTTTGTCCGAGCATAGAAAATAACTCTTCTGGCAGCAGCTCCTCTCCTCTCCTCTCCTCTCCTCTCCTCTCCTCTCCTCCTCTCCTCTCCTCTCCTCTCCTCTCCTCTCCTCTCCTCTCCTCTCCTCTCCTCTCCTCTCCTCTCCTCCAGAGAGTAATCAGTTTCATCGTTTACATGCTAACATTTTTCTTTTGATCAGTTTATGAAAAGGTTTAAACTGCACCTCTGCAACCGATTTAAATTTCAATCGGTTTGGACCTGTTTACTCTAATTGAGGTGTTTAGTTTAATCTGTTTAAGATTTTAAACCTATTAAAATCTGATTATTAGGCTCCATGTAAACATGCCTACCTAGTGAGTGAGTGAGTGAGTCAGTAAGCCCCTGAGCCTTTTCTAGGCTGGACCTCCTGGTTCCGGCAAAAAATATTTATAAAATGTATAAAAGTGCATACAAAATAGGTAGAGTACTACTGCTGCTACATCACAAGCTAAAAGTTACTTCAGTGCAGATTAGAGCTAACCTGACTCCGCCAGATGGGGCGGTATTGTTCACAAATTCACAATCCCTCCTCCATCTGGTATCCTCTCAAGATTTGAGTTTAAACCGGCTCGCGCCCAGGCGACCCAATCAGAGGCAGCTAGGGGCGGGCTCTAGGCGGAGACCGGGTGTGACGCCACCGAGAAGCGCCTCTGCCTTGTAGTTCTTTCACCTCTGCAGAGCGCCGCGCTAGCCGCACAGAGCCTCCGCTCCACGAACACCAGACACTCCACAGTTAGTATAAATGAGCTTTAAGGCTGGCAGGAGGTGTCAGCGGGAGGGGGGCTCGCTGGCTCACTCACATATTTGACTGCTTCTGTCTGGTGGGATATCCACACACACATATTTGACTGCTTCTGTCTGGTGGGATATCCACACACACATATTTGACTGCTTCTGTCTGGTGGGATATCCACACTCACATATTTGACTGCTTCTGTCTGGTGGGATATCCACACACACAAGTAATCAGTCACATATTTGACTGCTTCTGTCTGGTGGGATATCCACACTCACATATTTGACTGCTTCTGTCTGGTGGGATATCCACACACACATATTTGACTGCTTCTGTCTGGTGGGATATCCACACTCACATATTTGACTGCTTCTGTCTGGTGGGATATCCACACTCACATATTTGACTGCTTCTGTCTGGTGGGATATCCACACTCACATATTTGACTGCTTCTGTCTGGTGGGATATCCACACACACATATTTGACTGCTTCTGTCTGGTGGGATATCCACACTCACATATTTGACTGCTTCTGTCTGGTGGGATATCCACACTCACATATTTGACTGCTTCTGTCTGGTGGGATATCCACACTCACATATTTGACTGCTTCTGTCTGGTGGGATATCCACACTCACATATTTGACTGCTTCTGTCTGGTGGGATATCCACACACACAAGTACCGTAAATTCCGGACTATAAGACGCACCGGTGTATAAGCCGCGGGACCAAAATTGACTATTTTTTTCTTCTATAAGCCGCACCGGTCTATAAGCCGCGGGTGTTTTGATGTTTAATTACCATATGAAAGGGTTCGTGCACAGAGAGGAATGTCGGGAAAGCGATGGCTGTTTGGGGAAGCTCCCATTTATTAACATTTCAACAAAACAAAACAAAAGTCAGGTCACTAATCCCCAGACAAAATCACACAACAATAGGCTATATGTGCAGCAAACCTGTAACCAGAGAAGTCAAGTCACTAATGCTCGTCTTCCTCTTCTTCCTGCGTACTGAAACCACCAAAGTCCTCATCTTCAGTGTCGGAAACGAACAGGTTCAGGGTGGCTTCGTCAACCACTCTCCTCTCTCCTTCATTGTCACTCAAAACCAACGAACTCCTCTTCATCTATAGCTGTGTTTCCATTACAGTTTTTCGCAAAAGAATTGCGATATTTCTACAACTTCGACAATGTACAATTGCGACTTGTAGGCGTTTCCATTGAAGTTGCGTTTGAGTGATTCCCCGTTGCAGCAGCTGCCACAGTGATTACGCACGGGGATCTGCCCCATATCCCGTCCCCTGCATGCTCAAATCCAACCAATGGTCAATGGAAATCCCAACATGAAGTTACAATGCATATAAACGAGCCTGATTATCAATTCAAAAGAAAATGAGTCGCAAAATGTTGCTGGCTGCGTGAATGCAGTCAGCGCGACAGGCAGAGGAAAAAAGGTAGCCTAATAGCCTACAACTGGTCCGATTTAGAGATGGAGGGGGGAAAAGGCTGATTTGGTTCTATAATTGCACCTGAAACGTGTGCAATGTATTAGCCTACTCACAGTCACTGTATTCACTTCAGACAGCACCACCGCACCAGTGTGTGCTTTTCATCCTCTCATCTCGCCGCTGTGCCAAATGCGCGCACACAGGCAGCCTGCTGTCACCATGGACCGATTTCTGCCATTAAACATTATCTAATTTGCCCGGCTACGCTTTTGCACAACACTCGTCTTTCTGCTAGGTAGCGTTGCTTCAAAGTTTTCCACTTGCTGCGGAGGTTTTGACACTGCTATCGAACCTTACTTACCAAACTTATTTTCCGCTCCTTTTCCAAGGGATAATATGGGTCACATGACGTGCAAATGCGAAAAATGTGTTTCCATTACACTTTTGCGATAAACTGCTATATCGACACGTCTGAAAAACCACCTCATGATCATCTACTGCTCGTTCTCATGCTGTCGAGAACGAGCAAAGCTTTTTTTTGGTGAAAGAATCCTCCAGGGCGCTTCTTGTTAACAGTCCGAGTGAGTGGCAGGTCGAACGTCAAAGGCACTTCATCCATATTTATGATCTGCTCCGGTTCGATGGAATATTCCTTGATCTTCCTTTGTGTGAATTCGCCGAAGTTTGTGATTTTCTCCTGGTAGTCGGGGGAGGGAGTTGATGGGCTTGTGGCCGTTTGCTTACCGTAATTACCATATGTAAGTGGTCACGCACAGAGGGGATTGTCGGGAAAGAGATGGCTGTTTGAGGAAGCTCCCATTTACCGTATTACCGTAACATTTCAACAAAACAACATAACACAACACCACCGTTGTTTATTTTTACAGTGCACACAGTGTCCGCGGTGTGGTGAAAAGAGGGCAAGAGAGGAAATTAAAACAGAAGTGGATTTATAGTTAGAAAGAGTGCTAAAAAAGAGAGATTTTTTTTTTTTTTTTTTTTTTTTCTGAAAAAATCCATAGATAAGACGCACCGTTATATAAGCCGCAGGGGCCAAAAAACGGGAAAAAAGCCGCGGCTTATAGTCCGGAATTTACGGTAATCAGTCGTCTGCAGGCTCATGGCTATTCATGAGGTTGACGTATAAAAGAAAAAAGTCTGCACTCTGGAGCATACTTGAAGACTTGGAGTTTATACATTTATTTTAATAAACTCCAAGTCTTCAAGTATGCTCCAGAGTGCAGACTTTTTTCTTTTATACGTATAGCTTTGTTAGTCTAGCACCTGGTTTGCATAGTGGATGTGCAGACGCTTCTCTCTACTATATTCATGAGGTTGATCCATGATGTGTGACAGTGGCAAACTCCCACCAGGGAGGAGAGACACTTTTGTGCAGCCGCGAGTGTTTGGCTGTTCTGCGGCCAACAGCTTGATGGTGCCACACTACCATTTAGATGCACTGTTTACACATGGTCGCCATGGATACGTGCCAAGGAAGGGTTTCGTTATTGGCTTGCGCTGGCCTTTTGCAGAGTTCAGTCAGGAGTCAGGACCACTATAGTCAAAAGGAAACTTTTCTTGCCATATGCAATAGTTCTATTGGACGGTATGGCTCTGTTCTAGGAGCTCCCTGCCCTTCCATGTGTTGCCTAAGGCAGGGAGAGCAGCAGCAAAGACCCCCGGCTACAGAACAGAAAGTACAGAAAAAGTGAGGCTGAAATGAAGCAACTTTAAATAAGTATGAGATTTGCTGATCGAATGCATATAAGGAAGTCAGCGGAGCCAGCAGCTGATGTGAGCTGGCTGGCTTTGTGAGCGGAGTTTGACTTTG
>NW_028152218.1:0-157500 GCF_964638095.1 Poromitra crassiceps | reverse complement strand
GAAATTTGGGCTAATCCTCAGGGACTTCTACAGAGGCACCATTGAAAGCCTGCTGACTGGCTGCTTCACCACCTGGTACGGGAACTGCACCACCATGGACCGCAGGGCGCTAAGAAGGGTGAGGCGCGCGGCCCAGCACGTAACAGGATGTGAGTTGCCAGAACTGCAAGATCTGTACAACCAGCGGTGCCTCAGGAGGTCCCTGAAGATCATCAAAGACACAAACCACCCCCACAACAGTCTGTTCTCCCTGTTACCCTCAGGGAGGAGATACAGGGTCCCAAGAGCACGCACAAATCGCTTGAGGAACAGTTTCTTCTCACAGGCCACGAGACTCCTTAACATATACAAATAGTGTAGTAGCCGTACTGTACCGCACTATAGATGCCACCATTATGTATGACTAATGTTCAATAGTATGTTTAATTAGGTATACGCTATTTGCACCTAACAGAATGTTATTATGTTTAATTATGTTTAAAGTATGTTCATGCCATTTGCACTATGGGCAGTGAATACGCCACTGTCTGTGGCGTGTCTTACTGCTCTATTGCCCGTTGCCTCTTGTTTTTTATTTATATATCTTCTATCTTTATTTTTTTGCACTATGTTGTAACGGAGCCTACAGCACAAGAATTTCACATGTGATACTTGTACTACGGAGTGACAATAAAAATCTTGAATCTTGAATCTTGAATCTTGAAAGCCAGTGGGGGGGTTTAGCAGAAGCGGAAGAGCGGAAGAGCCAATCAGCGACTGCGCTGTGATTGACAGCGCAAGTTGGCCAATCAGGAACGCCACTAGCACTGCACTAACAAAACAGTAATGGCCGCCTCCTTGCCTGATCGTCTCGAGGAGTCATGTCAGCGTTTGTCTAGTTTAAACAGCCATAAAGTGCAGTTATTGCAGAAATAGACTCAATAACAACAATTAAACAAGTACAGGAGTATCGCCGCAACCGCAGAGTTTGTTAGCTGCAGTAATGTTAACGTTGTTATTTTCGGTGTATTTTCCCCCCCGACAGCGCGGGGGGGTATTGACGCTTTTTCCACGACCACATGTCACTAATTGTCATTTCCACCATAAAGATGCATGTCAGCAGAATAACGTTATTTGATGGAGAGAAAAAGTCTAGTGGTGTTTCACTAGCGGCGACGCTAACGTTACTGAATGAGCTATAGGCACCTATCTGTAACTAAACGTGATAACATTAACAAACAACTGTTGCTAGCGCAGTAACTGGTAGTTGGTTACTAACTTTCCGGTTAGCGTTAGATCTGTCAGCTGCTGCTAGTCTCTGAGTTACTTGATAACAAGATGTTGATTTTAAGTGGCCCTTGGCTTGTCTTTATATAGACTATATGTGGCCCTCCACACAGTATTGTTTAATCAAGCAAGTTCGATTTGCATTTTCTCCCTTCACCTAACGATGACAACAGCATTATCATACAGTTTGTACAAGCACCAAGTAGGAACAGCACATGCAGAACTAATGTTTTCAGATGGTAAACAAAATACTTTTGTATGTGATTTTTTTATTATTATTTTTTCTAACCCATATGATGCGAGAAGCACCTGGCACCCCTGGCATTTTCACATGATCTAATCTGGCCTGCATTCAAAAAAGTTTGGACACCCCTGACATACACAAACAAACACACTCGGAACACAATCCCCCTCCCCGCATAGATTCCCTGCCTACCAACACGATGGTCGCAGGTTCGAGTGCCTGTGTTACCTCCAGCTTGGTCGAACTTGATCAGAATAACCAGGGTTATGATAGCCCTGCTAGCTGCTAGCCCAGTCCTGCCTGGGCTGGGCTAGCAGCTAAATGCTAACTCTGCTGCATTGGAAGAACGGGAGGATTTACCCCACGCTGATCCCATTGAACATGCGTCTATGACGAGACATAGGGAGAGTCAATCACAGAGGATGGAAGGTTCATGGATTACAGATTAATCTGAACAAGACCACAACCAGTATGTGATGTCTCTGTTTCCCCCTGTAGGAGGCAGTGGCAGACTGTCTCTGTTTCCCCCTGTAGGAGGCAGCGGCAGACTGTCTCTGTTTCCCCCTGTAGGAGGCAGCGGCAGACTGTCTCTGTTTCCCCCTGTAGGAGGCAGCGGCAGACTGTATCTGATGTCTCTGTTTCCCCCTGTAGGAGGCAGCCAGTATCTGATGTCTCTGTTTCCCCCTGTAGGAGGCAGCGGCAGACTGTATCTGATGTCTCTGTTTCCCCCTGTAGGAGGCAGCCAGTATCTGATGTCTCTGTTTCCCCCTGTAGGAGGCAGCGGCAGACTGTATCTGATGTCTCTGTTTCCCCCTGTAGGAGGCAGCCAGTATCTGATGTCTCTGTTTCCCCCTGTAGGAGGCAGCGGCAGACTGTATCTGATGTCTCTGTTTCCCCCTGTAGGAGGCAGCGGCAGACTGTATCTGATGTCTCTGTTTCCCCCTGTAGGAGGCAGCGGCAGACTGTATCTGATGTCTCTGTTTCCCCCTGTAGGAGGCAGCCAGTATCTGATGTCTCTGTTTCCCCCTGTAGGAGGCAGCGGCAGACTGTCTCTGTTTCCCCCTGTAGGAGGCAGCGGCAGACTGTCTCTGTTTCCCCCTGTAGGAGGCAGCGGCAGACTGTATCTGATGTCTCTGTTTCCCCCTGTAGGAGGCAGCGGCAGACTGTATCTGATGTCTCTGTTTCCCCCTGTAGGAGGCAGCGGCAGACTGTATCTGATGTCTCTGTTTCCCCCTGTAGGAGGCAGCGGCAGACTGTATCTGATGTCTCTGTTTCCCCCTGTAGGAGGCAGCCAGTATCTGATGTCTCTGTTTCCCCCTGTAGGGGGCAGCCAGTATCTGATGTCTCTGTTTCCCCCTGTAGGGGGCAGCCAGTATCTGATGTCTCTGTTTCCCCCTGTAGGAGGCATCGGCAGACTGCGAGACCCAGAACCAAGAGCTGAGCAGAGCAGTGGAGGAGCTCAGCAAACTGGTCAAAGACACTGGGGAGGGTAAGACTCACTCTTTGGTTTGCAATTTTATTTTAGATTTGAATAATATTCCACCTCTAAACCACCAGTGATTTGTTTTCATTCAGAACAATGTAGCATACGGGGCGGCTGTAGCTCAGGAGGTAGAGCGGGTCGTCACTAATCGCTTTGGATGAAAGAGGTCGGTGGTTCGATTCCCGGCTCCTCCAGTCTGCATGTCGAAGTGTCCTTGGGCAAGATACTGAACCCCAAATTGCTCCTGATGGTGTGCCAGCACGCTGCGTGGCACCCTGCCACCATCGGTGTGTGAATGGGTGAATGTACCTACTGATTGTAAAGCGCTTTGGATAAAAGCGCTATATAAATGCAGGCCATTTACCATTTACCATACATGCAAAATATGCACCACCAACCCATTCAGCAAATCTATCAAAGATCAGATGATTCTGTTGAAAGTTACCGGCAGTTTTATCGGACTCTTAAAACCAGGTATCTGGCCTTTAGTTTGAAAACATGATTATATACATGATTGATGATGTCACTGGCCTTGCAGCGAATAAAGCACTGGAGAAGAAGGTGTCTGAAGGGTAGGAGCTAAAGGCACGTTTGGAGGCGGATCTTAGAGAGAAGATCAAGAAGATGGAGAAGGAGCTGGAGAGCGCCACGATGAAGGCTGCTGACAAACGCTGCTGTGAGAAAATACTCAGACACACACTCTCTCACACACACACACTCACTCTCTCTCACACACACACACACACATACACACACACACACACACACACACACACACACACACACATACACATACCTAGACATATTTATGTTGTGTGCGGGTTGGGTATATGTTCTTGTATGTTTGTGTGTGTGTGTGTGTGTGTGTGTGTGTGTGTGTGTGTGTGTGTGTATTGACTGTATGCACCCTGGACTTTAACTAAATGTCTATCTTCTCGTCTAGGTGTGCCTTCTCTGACTGAGGAGCAGTTGGACTCCATGTGTCCCTCAGCAGCTGCCATAGCGGAGATTGTGAAGCCTGGTATGAAGTTCTTTGAGGTGAGTTTGCTTGGACTTGCTCTGTCCATAAAAGTCTGAAAATGCTTTAAATTATATATAAAAAAAAGTATTACCGTAAATTCCGGACTATAAGCCGCACCTTTTTTCCCGTTTTTTGGCCTTTTTTGGCCCCTGCGGCTTATATAACGGTGCGGCTTATCTATGGATTTAAAAAAAAAAAAAAAAAAAAAAAAAATCTCTTTTTTAGCACTCTTTCTAACTATAAATCCACTTCTGTTTTAATTTCCTCTCTTGCCCTCTTTTCACCACACTGTATGACACTGTATGACACTGTATGACACTGTGTGCACTGTAAAAAACAACACAGGTGGTGTTGTGTTATGTTGTTTTGTTGAAATGTTAATAAATGGGAGCTTCCTCAAACATACATACGGTAATTAAACATTAAAACACAAAAAATAAATTAAAAAAAATACCGGCTTATAGTCCGGTGCGGCTTATATAAGAAAAAAATAGTCAACTTTGCAGGTGCGGCTTATACACCGGTGCGGCTTATAGTCCGGAATTTACGGTAGTTAGTTTCTTACATACATTTAATAAATGCACCCCCCCCCTTTTTTTTAACCAATGTTTAATGCAGGTTTATTATCACTGGAGTTTCCTCGTAATGCAACTATAACAGTAGGCAGTGGTTTTGACAGATTCTGGACATTCTGTGATTGTGGTTAAAGCAGAGTTATGTAGTTTCATCAAAAGGTGTGACTGAGCAGCATCACATCTGCTTAAAGAAACGCAGTGGAAATCGCTTATTGATTTTTCAATGTTTCATATTGTGCCCATTCATAGTTTCAGAACATGTATAAGGAAAATAAGCCGCTTTCTATATTTTGCTGTTCAAGTGGTCTTAAATCCAATTCAAGGTGCTAAAAGGGTATTGACCTGCAGATGCCCTATATAATGGACAGGGAACTGTCCTTTGCTATATCACTACGCAGCTATGATAGTGTCCTAATTGTAAGCTAGGTAGGTACTTTGATTAATTCCCGAGGGGAACTTCTTTTGTTACAGCAGCAATACAGCACACAAGCAATAAAATAAGAATAGAAGTAAGAAATAAAGTATGAATAGCATTTAGCTGAATTATACATCCATAAATGTATCTGACAAATACATATTTATGTAACAAATTTACATATTATGTAATAAATACACATTTATGCAACAGATTTACATATTACACAATTATATACAGTATGGACATAGTTATACACAAGTGAATAATATAATACTAATAAGTAATAGGTGAGCCAGTCCGTGTGGGGTGGTGGGGGTGGTTAGCTCAGGGAGGCATTGCAGAGTCTGATGGCTGTGGGCAGGAAGGACCTCCTGTGGTGCACCGGGGCAGAATGAGCCTGGTGCTGAACGTGCTCCTGGCCAGAGTGTGATGGAGTGGATGAGAGGCGTTGTCCATGATGGTCAGCAGTTTGGACAACATTCTCCTCTCAGCCACCACACTCACAGGCTCCAGGCTGGTCCCCAGGACAGACCACCACCACACTCACAGGCTCCAGGCTGGTCCCCAGGACAGACCACCACCACACTCACAGGCTCCAGGCTGGTCCCCAGGACAGACCACCACCACACTCACAGGCTCCAGGCTGGTCCCCAGGACAGACCACCACCACACTCACAGGCTCCAGGCTGGTCCCCAGGACAGACCACCACCACACTCACAGGCTCCAGGCTGGTCCCCAGGACAGACCACCACCACACTCACAGGCTCCAGGCTGGTCCCCAGGACAGACCACCACCGCACTCACAGGCTCCAGGCTGGTCCCCAGGACAGACCACCACCGCACTCACAGGCTCCAGGCTGGTCCCCAGGACAGACCACCACCGCACTCACAGTCTCCAGGCTGGTCCCCAGGACAGACCACCACCACACTCACAGGCTCCAGGCTGGTCCCCAGGACAGACCACCACACTCACACAGGCTCCAGGCTGGTCCCCAGGACAGACCACCACCACACTCACAGGCTCCAGGCTGGTCCCCAGGACAGACCACCACACTCACAGGCTCCAAGCTGGTCCCCAGGACAGACCACCACACTCACAGGCTCCAGGCTGGTCCCCAGCTATCAGTGGATATCTGCTGTGATTGAGTCCTCACCGTCCTCATCATCGTAAAGTCGCCTTTGAAGCATGATGTTCGATTATAACAAACTAGTTGTGTGGCTTAGCCTTCCCAAATGTTGAGGGTCGTTTTTTAGAATTTAATACATAGAATTGGGAACGTTACATTCAATTTCATTCAGACTGCCTGGCACTAATCGCCACCATTTTCCCCTGGAGCTTCCACAGGAGGAGGGGGGTGGGAGGAGCGAGCTGCGCACTGAGTATGTTCTGTTTTGGCCCGCGCAGAGTGTGCGCGCCCTCCTCGGAGCCCCGCCTCCAGCGCGTGCGCGAAGAGTATGCCAGAAGCTTTAGAGCCCACTTTACACTGTTTACACAGCCTGTGATGCTTGTTAAAGCCGTGATCATTGTGGGATTATTACACCTGAGAGACAGACAGACCTGGACTCTGTACTGCACTCACTGTCATTGGCTGCTGCTATAATCGTATACGGTTATTGTTAATTTATTTTTGTCTTGAGATGACAAGTTTTGCACTGTGTTTCGAAGTGATAATAATAATAATTTCTCATGTCATCAGTGATGTCATCAGTGATGATGTCATCAGTGATGTCATCAGTCTGAGAGAGGGAGAGACATTATATTTGCCACAACACACTGGCTCTCATGCTATATTGCTTAATTATAAAACGGCTCTCTCAAATCAAGCAATCTGTTTGGTTCACAGCCATTGTATAAATCCAATAACCCACTCCAATAACCCATGGCCATGGGTTATTGGTTGCCATGGCAACTCTCTTACTAAAAGCCTTTGGTTACCTCAAAAAAAACAAATGGCGGAGACAGCTGTCAGATCCTTGTGAATCGATCTTCGCTTATAACTTTACTAATACTTCGCAGAAAATTATGTTTTGTACAAGAATAGACGCGGGCTAATGTCTTCTTTGCAAAAAAAAGGCTGTTAACCCCGCATTTAACCCCGTAACGTTAGTTGGTGTCGGGCTTTGCAGAAAGCACTCAGCTTCTCAGCAAGCGCCAGGATTGGCCAATGTCAACTTCAGTCTCCAGAACGATCCAATCAAATCACCCGCACGTTCTTGCGGTCCCGCCTTACAGTAGTGTTTCAACTGACTCTATCAGAATGCCATGCCAGTCGGACTTATAGTATTGTAACAGCCCGCTCCCGGGACTGTTAAGTGAGGAGGAGAAGAGGCAATACTTGGTACAGTCTTTATTCACGGTTCACACTCATAGCCCCTAGCTACACACACACAGCTCCTAGCTACACACACGTCCAGTCGGCTTCCTCGTATCTTCAGACTGGCTCCCCACCCGAGACCGGAAGTCCCCTACACACTGGCTGGTCCACTGCCTTCACGTAACGTCGTAATCGCCACCGACATGTCAAACTCTGGGTCGCTACAGTATTATTATTATTATTATTATATTATCATACTTGGAAACCGTTTTATAAAAGCAATATAGCACTCGAGCAGCGTGTGTTGTGGCATATATCCCGCTGCTCAGCATTTATATATATATATATTTTTTTTTGCATTTTTCCCCCCAAATCCGTGGCGGGCCAAAACAAACAGAGCCAAGTTTGGCCCGCGGGCCCCAAATTGGTCACCACTGCTATAAAGTGTTTGCGGCGGGGCAGGCGGTCAGACAGTATGGCATTAGCATTGTAGCTTGTAGCATAGCATTACAGTATATGACATCTTATATCGTTATCTGCAAGCTCTTTTTGCATTCTGTCTCTACAGGTCTGGCAGTGGATTACTTCAACGAGCGTCTGTACTGGGCCGACGCTAAACTCTCGGTCATCGGTAGCGTTCGTCTGGACGGCTCCGATCCCGTCATCGCCGTCTCCGGCCTCAAAAACAGTTGAGTTCTCTCCACGCTTGTGTCTGGGATCTGTTATAGGGTTTGAAAACATGATTTGGGACATGGATGTTAACACTTTCCCTGTGTTTATCTTTTCTCCTCTTTCATTTCATTTATTTAATGTGACTCATTGACCATGATCACATGGTATGGAGCACAAACAAAACATACAAAAACAATAGGCTACAATGGCACAAGGCATGGCTGCATATGTCATTTGAACAGAGGCAGGACATTCTTCAAAAAAGCACCTAATTTACACATTACTTTTTGTCTGTCTGATTGTAGTAGTAAGATCAGTTTAAACATAGATGGACAAGTTAAATAATATCTGGGTAAATATAACTCTCTGAAATTCAAAATAATTGCATTCTTGCATTCAAACAAAACATGATACTCGTCTCCCACACAGTTGTCACTACAGAGGTTACAGATCCTCATACTTCTATGCAGTCCTTTATATCTACCAACAACCTTGGGGATTCTGGTGTTATTAACCCTGAAGTTACAGATTGCATGTCTATGCCTTTGGTTTACATACAGCAGATAATTTTCCAGTTTGAGTTATTTTTTTAATTCTACGTACAAGTCACATGATTTCATGCTTCTGAGCTCACTTTGCCATTTCTGCATAAACTGATCCTTAAGACTTTGCTCAACAATTGTAGCTTCAACCAGTCAATCTCACACAGCTCACGCGAGATCAGGGTTTTCCCACAGAGCCGGCTGCTATTGGTCCGTGATCGGCGAGCTGCGCGATCACTGGACAGGCCACCTGTCAATCACTCCCAAACAGTGTTGGGACTAACGCGTTATTAAGTAACGCGTTACAGTAACTAAGTTACTTTTTGCGGTAACGAGTACTGTAACAAATTACTTCATCAGTAACGTAACGTACTTACAATTATTGCGGTTTAAACAGGCTCGTTACTCTTACTTCACAATTCTGTGCGGGACCTACAGCAGCGAGGGTAGAGAGGAAAATGCCTGGAGTCTGACGGCGGTCTGATGAGGAAGTAGGCTAATCGTGCGGCACTTCTATACTTTCTAATGTTACTGGACCAAATTCTGATAGTGAAATGGGTCATTTTGCGCGAGCTGTGTTGTGTACGGTAGCGGTGTTCACTTCACACAGCTCTGCGAGTCAGCAGCATGGAGCCCTCTCCTCCTCGCTTCTCTCAGGCTGTCTGTCACCAGTGCCCTGCTGCACCCAGGCAAGCACAGCACTCGTCTCTCACTCACAGATTCCCCTCGCGTTGGAGGGTGTTCACGGTGTGTTTTGCGTTGTCATGAAATGGCAAAAAAAATGCCTGCAAGTCTGCTGCCTTTTGGAGATGAACTGCTATTAAAGGCAGCCGCGACGAGCGGCTGCTTTGGGGCTCTGCTCTGTCCCTATCTGCAGGCAGCGCTGGGCTCTGCTGCTGAGTGTCACTCCGCTGTTACCCACAGTGTTTATGTTGTTCAGCAGCCAGGATATTATAGACTACTACTTATACAATTGTTAATTATACACTGCCAAAAGTGTACTGGCTACTTTTTGAAGGCAATAATAAATATGCCTCAATGCCTAAATGTTGTGTTTTCTTGTTCCACTACTTTTCGTCATAGTGATAATGGGTACAATGATCAAATTTGACAGTTGTGTTGTCCCACACTGTGCTACAGCAACCCCAAAATAATGTGTCTGCATTACTAAGAGAATTGAGTTAAAAAAAAGTAACTCAAAAGTAACTTTCCTAGTAACTAGTTACCTGGAAAGTAACGAGTAACTTAAAGTAACTGAGTTACTTTTCAGAGCAGTAACTAGTAACTGTAACTAAGTTACTAATGTAAAGTAACACTGCTCCCAAAACAGTATTTTTTTATCGGTTATTTAGGTTGAGTTACATAGAAATTCACCCCAAAATTGTCTTTTGAACCAGGCTGTAAACATGTTTATTTCTACTAAAAACTCCTGGGGCTGGCTCCCTTTTGGGCAAAATGTGCCCTTGGGTCTCATTGGCTGCTGTTCTTTACTTGCAGGCACTGCCTCCATAGTCATCCAGTGCTCCTGCTGCTGTTACTGGCACTGCTGGTGGTCGGCGCCATCTTGTGGTACAAGCGGAGAATGCGTACGTAAGTAGCTGTTTCAGAGGCCAACAACAAGCTGTTCACTTGAACTGTCTCCTCCATTTCTGGTCCGTTCCTCACACCTGTACTATCTAGCTTCTCTCTTTTTCTCTGACCTCTCATCTCCCATGGATAACTAACCGCTTATTTCCTGTCTCCCAGGTCTCTATGGACGGGCAAATCTCGTTCTCAACGCTTGTGGTAACTTTATAGAGTTACATACATGTAATGTAATTCACCTGTTGGTCCTATGACCCCCCAGATCCCGCCCCCTCCCTTCCCTAATATCCAGTCAGATTGGCCATGCTGTCTGTCAGTCCATGTGTCCATGCTGCTGGTCAGTGTAGAACCTGTCTGTTTGTGGTCCTTGCCTGCCATCTCCTGTTTGCCTCCCTCAGGGTTTCCCACCCAGCAACGCAGGGGTCTGTTGACTATGGAATATGGAATCTCTTTTCTGGTGATGCAAAGTCAATTGAACTGTTTTGCCCCCTCTCCCTCTCCATACTCTCCCCTGTTTACACTGACTACGTTTAC
This sequence comes from Poromitra crassiceps, assembly GCF_964638095.1. Lineage (NCBI taxonomy): Eukaryota > Metazoa > Chordata > Actinopteri > Beryciformes > Melamphaidae > Poromitra > Poromitra crassiceps. Next base: position 146,845 of record NW_028152218.1, on the reverse strand, counting down.
ATGCACACAATATTCCACTATTATTCGGAAAATGACAATATTCTGAATTTGATAAGGGTCATGTAAACAGCATATTGCAGTTGCATTTTCCGAATTTGCCCTTTTTCAGAATTTAGCATTTTCCGATTAAGACATCTGGGTTAATCCAGTATTATTCTGGTTTTCGGAGGATTATTTGATCATGTATACAGCACATTCGGAATATGCATCTCAATCAGGGTTTTTACCACAGTTTGCGACGCATGTTGCCTGTTTGTGGTCAACTGATGTGTGCTAGAAAGAGCTAGAACAAGCGATATAATCATAATAATCCATCATCTCTGGCATGCCAAAAGAAAAGCACACATTTCTGATCGGGAGGAGATGAGAAACATCGTTTTAAAGAGAGAGATATTTAAAGAGAGAGTAGTGCCCACGGAAGTCCACAATGCTTGCGAGCCTGCAAGGTAATAACGTAGGCTACTACTAGCCTACTTTTTAGGAAAGACTTGGATGCGCAACACCAAACTTTTCAGCAGCAAGCTCCTGAAATGGACCAAGAAGTGATGCTCGTAAGAATTAGGGATGGGCATCGAATTTCGAATTTTCGAATAATCGTTGTTATTATCAAGGTCGACTTTTATTATTGAAATTCGAAATTCGAAATTCGAAATTCGAAAAAAAAAAAAAAAAATTTGAGTGAAATGTTGCATTGTCTCCCCTGATTCTAAGTATAGTCAAATCGCTTGGTTTGAGCAAGTAAAACAATTTTTATAAGCATTTTAAGCAAGGTTTATGGAAAAATGAATGGCGGATGAAATCCCATGAAGAGGGAGAGGGGGTGACTTTGGCACCCCTTTGGCACTCAGACCTGAGCCTACTAAATATTTAATGAACCACTCATGATTGTCAAAACTGTTTTTTATTTTCGAAAATGTCAATGTCATGTAACATGTTCTTTACTTCAGTGGTGCAATGCTTGTTTGAGCTAAAAATCCACAGCAGAAGCTTTTTATATTAATTAATAAAGCCGTAGACTTAGAATCAGGGAAGACAATGCAACATTTCACTCACAAAAAAAAAAAAAAAAAAAAATTTTTTTTTACATTTTTTATTTTATTTTCGAATTTCGAATTAAATTCGAATTTGGCCAGCGAATTTCGAATAGTGTTTTTGCTAGAAATGCCCATCCCTAGTAAGAATAGTGCTGCTCTGTTTATTCTCAACAGAAAAACTCTGCGGCTCCGCCTACCTGCTTCTCTCTCTCTCCCCCCCCTCCCTCACGTGTCGGGGAGGGCGACCTACGGCTGCATGTAAACGGGAACAAATAGTGGATTATTCATTTAGTCGGAATATTGTCATTTTCCGAATATGGGCAAAAAGCGGAATATTGTGTGCATGTAAACGTAGTGTGGAGTCTCGGCAGCTTACCCCCCAGCAGGTGAGCGGGGGAGGACGACCAGCCACCACAGTGACATCAGAGCCTGGGGTTCCCAACAGAGACGCTGTTTGGGCCGCGTCATCAATGAGAGGTATTTCCTAGATGTTGGCCCTTGCTGCTTCTTTGGTTGTCTGGAGGGGCAGAACTGTCTTCACAAAGCTGGCTCTGGATCGGAGCCTCCGTGGGGGTCCTACATGGCCATGTAAGGGGTGTCTAGTGTCTGTCTCCTGTGTTCTCCGTTCATCTTGAGCGATACCCAGTCGTCTGATGTGTGGAGGAGAGATGCCGGCTAGCGCATACAGGCACAGGACAGGTGTTGTCTTGACGCAGCCCGTGATGATGCGGCAGGTGTCATTCAAGGCTGTGTCCACCAGTTTGGTATGACGTGATCGGCTCCAGCATGAGCAGGCATACTCTGCTGTAGAGAAGCACAGGGCCATGGCAGTTGCACAGATTGTTGGTGGATCCGCGCCCCACTTGGAGTTCACTAGATTGCGTAATAATAATAATAATAATAAGTGTATGAAAGAGCGTCTATCTTGAAAGTGTGTGTATGAGGGGAATATATGTACAGTAGGCTATATATGGATATACAGTTATAGGCAGTTATTGTTATAGGCAGTATTAGGCTATAGTTATTTACATGTTTAAATAAGCTACATGTATAAACAATTCAGTCAGGTATTGCACAGTTATTAACGTGTCTAAATAAGCATCATGGATAATCAATAAGGTCAGGTATTGCACAGTTATTAACGTGTATAAATATCATAAGCTACATGTGTAAACAATCAGGTCAGGTATTGCACAGTTATTTGTGTATAAATAAGCTACATGTGTAAAAATCAGGTCAATCAGGGGAGGGTTATATACACAGGGGTAGGTGATACAGGTTACTGCACATTGGGTGTTCAAGCTTGGAGGTGTCTACAGTGATCAGAGTGAAGTCAAGTGATTCCAGTGTTTGCAAAAGTGTTCAAGTGAAGATTTTAAGTGTGAGGGGCCCTTTACACGAGGACAGTTTCTGGAAGAAATGACACAATAGCGTTTCCTTCACACCTTTTCCTTCACACCTTCTCCCTGTTTACATGAGCGCTGTTGAATTTTTAAAACACCGTAATGTACATGCCAGGTCACTGTGGCAGTGTGATGGTCAACGGGGCGTTGCTCGTCGCTCCAGAACTTGGAGAGTGCCGGGTCAGCCTATAAATACTTCCGCGACTTCCTTTTAAAGCAGCTACGAGCAAGATTTTCGATTGTTATTAAACAGTATAATTATAATATTGATGCATCACACCTTACCTATAATAGTAGCTGAGACCAAAGCCGTGTGAATCGGAGATTGCTCTCTTGATGATTATAGAGTCTGTGTCTGTCTACTAACCTCGCGTCACCAGGCTCTCTCTCTCCATCTGTATACCGGCGGGCCAGATAAACCCGGAAGTGAAACTAAATGGTTTACGGCAGCTGCCTGCCTTCAACCATTTCGCTCTGCCTAGCAACAGACCATAAACACGGAGAACGCCATGCAGGGGCTTGCTCTCTCGTTATATTCTAACAGTTTGTTTGGAAGTAATTTTGTCCACCTCCTCCTCCTCCTCCTCCTCAGTTTCTGGTAGCAGCAAAGCAGTTTATCCCTCCTCAGGTTCCAATTAACCACGGGGTGGTGCATGGGGGAACGGGCACTGCACTAGTTTGTATTGAATAGAAGAAGATCTGGGTTGTTAGCAGGAGCAGCGATAGCCACCATGGCTGAACAGACAAAGAAAAGAGCGCCACCTACAGAAACTCAAACTGCATCAACAGAAAATCCCAGGGAAAAGATGTTACACTGTTTGATTGGCAGGTGAAGTGCAGCAGCGCAGAAACACCACAGCAGTGAATGCTTAGCAACAAAGATGGAGACAAAAAAACAAACTCACAGATTAGAAATTAAAATGCTTCATGTGTGTATAGATTAGAACAAACTCAAAATGAGTCTTCATGTGTGTATAGATTAGAACAAACTCAAAATGAGTCTTCATGTGTGTATAGATTAGAACAAACTCAAAATGAGTCGTGGGCTTGTGTCTGATGACAAGTTGGGTCCCAATGAACTGGAATGAAAGAATCAGCACCTTCTCCCGCTCACAGGTCATCATGTCTCTCCCTGCAGGCTGCGTCTGTCCCCCAGCCCGCCCCCCAGCAGAGTGACAGGAAGTGGCTCCTCCTCCTCAGGGACACATTCTGGTACGGTCCACTGCAGCGCTCAGAGTTCCTCCGCCAAGAGGTGCCGCGTCCCCGACATGCATCACCCAGCAGGCCTCGGCCAGCGGACGCGTCACTGCGGACGAGGTGGACCAGGAGGGGAAATACGTCCGGCTCAGCAACAAATCAGATGAGGTGAGAGGAGGAATATGGTGGGGGGGCAAAGGTGTTTGAGACATCTAGGTTTAAAAAATTATTTATTCAAGTTTTGTGGTAGAACACTTGCTTTGTTTCCCAGTAATAAACACTGTTTGCCCTTGAGCAGCTCCTTGCTGCAGTCTGAATGTACCTGGGAGCAGGTACATTGATTACAGCTCCACTAGGTGAGATGTTCATGTCAAAATACATCCGTCTTATCAGCCTAAGGCCGACTTCAGATACAATCCGTCAAGATGTATACAGTGGTGTCGTCTACGTGATACGCAGGTATACGCCGTATACACACTGCGAAATGACTCAGATTTGCATATGCGCACTGGGAAATGCGCTATGATACGTATCGTTTTCAATTTCCATTCATAAAATTCACCCTGTGCGCTCTACGTGCACAGGGTGATGCACACTCTGTGTGTTACCCTACGTTCACACACAGCACCCAAGCCTTGCCTTTACCCACGCTTTTAAATAGGCGTCCTTTTTAGTCAATGAGGCTGTGTACACGGCTATTTTCAAGCCGACTAGGCGCGTGAAGGCAGACTTTTTCTGTCAAGCCATGAAAGAAAACGCAACAATAGGGTATTATAAGGGTTCGATTTTGGGACCTAAGTTATTTATACTTTATTTAAATGATATTTGTACAGTATCTAATACGGTACTTTGAAATGTGTTACATTTGCTGATGATACTAATTTATTTTGTTCAGGGGAGGACATGAAGGAATTATTGTTAACAGTAGAAAGGGAATTGATCATGTTAAAGAAATGGTTTGATAGGAATAAGTTGTCACTAAATGAAAACAAAACAAAATTTATGGTGTTTGGTGGTGTTATGGTTGATTCTGAAATTAAGTTGAATCTAAATGGAGCTGAAATTGAACGAGTATATGAAACTAAATTCTTGGGTGTAATTATAGATCATAAACTCTGTTGGAAGCCACATATAGAATATATTAAAAGTAAACTAGCTAAATCTGTTGGTATTCTGTACAAAACTAGGGATCTGCTGAATAAGAAATGTTTGCATATATTGTATTTTTCACTTATAGTGCCATATATGTCATACTGTGTTCTGTTGAGGTCTGGGGTAATGTATATAAAACAAATATAGATCCTATTATTAACCTACAAAAAAGAGCTATTAGAATAATAAATAAAGTTGGTTACCTCGAATCAACCAATCCACTATTCATAAGGTCCTGCACCTTAAAATTCGTAGATATTGTGTATATAAAAACTTTAGAAATTGTTTTCCGTGTTAGGAGCAAAAGCCTTCCAGTTTGTATTCAACATTTTTTGAAATTAAGAGAAGGAAATTATAATTTAAGAGGGTTATGCATTTTTAAAACGGTCAAAGCGAGAATTAATGTCAAATCTCGATGTGTTTCAGTTTTGGGAGTTAAACTATGGAATAGCCTTTGTGATGATTTGAAATTGTGTACATCATTGTTGAGGTTTAAAAAAGCCTTAAAAAGTAAAATAATTCAGGATTATAATTTACAGTAAATTCTGTCTTTCTTTCTATTCTTTATTTTGCTGCAGATATTCTGGGTTTTTCTAATGGATTATACAGGATAGGCAAAAAATAAGCCTGGGTTTCAGCCTATTCCTTTTTTCGGTCATTGATTGTATAAATTGTATTTGTGTGAAATGGTCTGATATGTACATGTATGATGATGTTCTCTTGCTGTATATTCACACAAATTGTTACATTTTGTTTGTGGTTCATTATAACCTATGACCGAAAATAAACCATTCATTCATTCATATCCGTGGGAAATGGCAAAGTCAACTGAATTTCAAAATAAAATGGTGTTACAGCGTTGAGCAGAGAGAGAGAGAGAGATTGACGGGTGGCTATCACGTTCTCCCCAACAACAACAACAAAAAAATGGGTCGAATCTCCGCTCACTTCCGGGGGGGGGGGGGGGGGGGGGTTGTCAGAGTCAGTGTCAGAGTCAGTATACCCTCTGAAAAAAGGTAGACTACACCACTGGATGTATAGTATACTATAGTATAGTATACTATAGTGTATACTATACACTGTATAGTATACTATAGTATAGTAGGGCTGTCACTTTTTATTCGAAATTCGAATTTAACTTCGAATGTGGGGGAGGAGGGGCATGTTCGAATATAATTTGCCATGTTTTTTTTTTTTTTATTATTATTTTTTTTTAATTAACCAAAATTAACCAACTGCTGCTTGCTGGTAATGTTAATCCCATGTCAGAAAAAGTCTCCAGATTTGTCGCGTTAGTCTCTTCTGAGAAAGATTGTCTCCAGGGTCTGAAAAGTTGTCTGGAGTTGGATGCAGCCAAGTTTGTGAGGCAGTGTTGTGACTGTGAGCGTCCAAGCTAACACAGCAGCGGAGAGGAGCTGACTGACTGGACCATGAGGACAGCTGAGGATTTTTTTTAAATATTTTATATTATATTATATATATTTATACGATGTAACCGGCAGGCGCGGACTGCATAATCGGGCATGTCGGGCCGATGCCCTGTGGCCTGGCCTGCAAATTATTATTATTATTATTATTTTTTTAATTAACCAAAAAACTTTGAATATATTCGAACATTTTGCGGGCAATTCGAAGTTCGTTTGAACTTTATTTGGGGAAAAAGTGACAGCCCTATAGTATAGTATAGTACAGTACATTACAGTATAGTATAGTATAGTATAGTAATAGTGCAGTACAGTACAGTATAGTACAGTATAGTATAGTATAGTACAGTATAGTACAGTACATTACAGTGTAGTATAGTATAATACAGTATATAGTACAGTACAGTATAGTATAGTATAGTACAGTACATTACAGTGTAGTACAGTATAGTACAGTGCAGTACAGTATAGTATAGTACAGTATAGTACAGTATAGTATAGTACAGTATAGTATATTATAGTATAGTATAGTACAGTATAGTACAGTACAGTATAGTACAGTACAGTATAGTATAGTATAGACGGTTTTAACTTGACAACAAAAACATTCTAAATTGAACCCCCGCTCACTTCCTGTTGCAGTGTTTGCTATGGATATAAAAGAAAAAAAAACATTCAAGTGCAGGACTGACCATTCCGTGAAGACCGTCTAGTTAATAACCAGCCATTCTTGATTGATTGAATTGAATTTCCTCCAACTCTGTTGCTGTCACTCAAGGTAATGAGGTCCCAGCTGACCCACAAGTGGCTGTGGACCAGGTGGACGTTTTAAACCCTAGCCCTCTACTTTCTGCTGGGCCACGGACTCCGTTCAGAGGTAAAAGCACCTTCATTCCCCCCAACAAGAGAAATGCATCAATAGATACATACTGCAGACTAGTGGAGAAGGATGTTTCCCTCCTTCTAGGTAAAAAGAGGGAATACAAGGTGGCTAACAACCTAACAAAGGAGCAAAGAATGGAACTAAAGCTGTTAAAAGATGACAAGTCTGTGGTGATCCAGAGTGCGGATAAGGGTGGAGCAATTGTCATCATGGATCGCTCAGCGTATGACAGTGAAATTCAAAGACAATTAGGTAATACCACTTTTTACAGAAAACTAAGTCAAAACCCTACATTGGATTTTAAACGACGCATCAGAAATAAATTGGATCAGCTCCTCGAGATGGGGGAAATTACCAAACCAGAACATGCATTTATGGTGGTAGACTTTCCTGTTACACCGGTGCTGTACACCCTCCCCAAGATTCATAAATCTTACACTGATATACCTGCTGGCCGCCCTATTGTAGCCGCCATCGGCGGTCTAACAGAACACATTTCAGCATTTGTTGATCATTTCCTCCAACCTCTTGTCATCTCTCTTCCATCCTATGTTAAAGACTCTATGGAGTTCATTAAGATGATTCAATCCATTCAGCTACCAGACGGAGACTCCTTTGTTACCATGGACATTGAATCTCTCTACACAAACGTACCTTTTGAAGGGGGATTACAGGCTGCAGAGTTTTTCTTAAATAAAAGGACTGACTGCACCCCCAGTACTGAATGTATTGTAGACCTTTTTGAAATTGTGCTCACCTCTAACTTCTTTTTGTCTGGCTCTGACTTTTACCACCAGGTGTCAGGCACGAGCATGGGGGCTAAAATGGCTCCTAGCTTTGCCTCCTTATACTGTGGACTCATGGAACACAGCGGGGATATCCACCCCTGTGGATCGATCATGCATATGATTTGGCCATAAAAAAGACACGCTCTGACCTTTTAAAAAAAAGTGTAAAAAAACAGATGAAATTCTCTGTCACATGTGTCATCCAATACTCGGTCCACTCTACTGCTCTCAGATCCATTTTTAAAAAACACTGGCACATATTGAAGTCCGACCCTGAACTCTCTTCTATTTTTAAGTACTCGCCGCTCTTTGTAAACAGGAAAGGGAAAAACATCAGGGATCTTGTGGTCCGTGCAGATTCCAGTCCAATGAGAGGACCCAGTGGTTTTACACAGACATTGTTGCACCCCCTCCCCAATGGCAACTACCGTTGTGGCAGCTGTGCACAATGCAACAACACTGTAAAAACCTACTCTTTCTCCCATCCCCACACAGGTAGGACGTATCCCATCAAGAGTGTTATCACATGTGCTTCCACACATGTGATCTACATGATCACTTGCCCGTGTGGACTGAGCTACATTGGGAAAACAACTAGAAAACTGAAACAAAGAATAAGTGAGCACAAAAGCACAATACGGAGAAATGACCGGGATTATCCCATCTCGGTCCATTTCAATGACACTCACCATGACATTTCTACGTTGCGCTTCTGTGGTGTGGAGCAGGTCACCTTGCCACCTCGAGGCGGTGACCATGACAAACTGCTAAAACAAAGAGAATCTTTCTGGATCCACACGTTACAAACATTGGCACCAAAAGGACTGAATGATGAACTGCTATTTAACATGTTCCTGTGATCCCTGTTTACATTGTATTTTCTATTTTTCTACTATATATTTTAAATATTTTCCATTCCTCCTCAAGGAGCCAAGGAGCTTAAACCTTACATGTGTGGGCTGGGCACAGAACAGTCAGGTTTTTTCATCATAATCCCTGCCTACTGTGTCCTTTTCCACACGTGTATGAAATACTATGGATTATTTAGAGAAGTCTCTGTGTTCTCCCCTAAATTTATCATCTATTTATCTCTTGTTATTATTCATTTTTTTCGCTTGGTTACTGTGAAGCTCACTCTGTGTATAGACTATCTGCGTGCAGGTTCCCCCTTTAATTTTTCACTGCGGGGTCCCTGTTTCCCAGGATTTAATTGAAGACAGTCTGGCCTAAACTAACCACTGTACCATTATGCCTTTTTGTCTATTTATTATCATTGTCTTTCTGTCTAATTCCCTGTGAAGCTTCACCTTGTTGATTCACACACTGAAGTGTATTTGTAAAATGTTTATTTGTACAGATCACTCGATCAGTGTTGTACCTTTTAGGTAATTGACTCGTCTTGTCAGAGCTGAACGCCAGTCTCCGTGGGGAGCTTGGATTGGCTACAACGAAACTGCCAGCCCCTATTTAAGATGGTTTTCTCACCTCTGTTAAATGTTTGTTTGAAAAAGGTCGGTGACCGAAACGTCACAGTAAAACAAATTTGATTGCAACTTCACAGTGTGCGGGACTTTTTTTCACTTATTACGGACTTTTTTGTCTTTGCCCGACGCACCTGGCCTGAAAGATGTGCGGAGTTTCTCTTCAAAACGACTCATGGAACATGACATCATTTTTAATGAGCATCGCAACCTACATCTACCCTTCATCAGCAACTGGAAGACACATCATTTTTAATGAGCATCGCAACCTACATCTACCCTTCATCAGCAACTGGAAGACACATCATTTTTAATGAGCATCGCAACCTACATCTACCCTTCATCAGCAACTGGAAGAGGTATATTGATGACATTTTCTTTGTGTGGAAAGGATCTGAAACACAATACAAACATAATACAATAATAATTTTATCAATACCAACAGTCGTCATCTGAAATTCACAATGGAATATGACAGGCATAAGATTAACTTTTTAGACATTCTTGTATACAGAGATGCTAATAATCTGGGGTCCAACCTATACCGTAAAAGTACGGACAGAAACTCCATTCTGCATGGACACTCTTTCCATCCAATTCCACTCAAAAGAAGTCTGCCCATCTCTCAGTTCAACCGCATTCGCCGTATCTGTAGCTCTGATGATGATTTTCAAGCCCAGGCTGCTGACCTAGAAACTCGTTTCCAACAGAGACAGTATAAACATCACTTGTTTGTGTGCTGTATTTATGTATTTATTGTTGGGAAGAGGGGTTAAATGTTAAATGTTAAATGTTAAATGTATTCATGTATGTCCTGTCTTTTGCAGAGCTTCACAGTAAACTGTACTGAAACTAAATACCACCAACCTAGTTGTGTGGCAATAAAAGTATCTTGTCTTGTCTTGTCTTGTAATGGGTCACACATGCACGTCACCGGTTTGAAAATGTATCACAAGCAGAGTGTCTCAGCCACACCAGATCCAGAACATCTGAATCTAGAGTTAACTGTATAATCCAGTATTCACCCCTTGGCAGGGAATTTCAATCTATTATTCAAAAATACTGGCACATTATAGAATCTGATCCAGCTCTCAAGTCCCTTGACACACCACCTCGGATCGTCTATAAGAGACCACCTAACTTAAGAAACCTGCTTGTGAGAGCCTACCTCCCACCTCCTACCCAGCCCCACTTTTTACAGTCTATCCCTCACGGTAACTACAGATGCGGCAACTGCACACAGTGTAACTTTACACACAAAGCCACCACTTTTACTCATCCACGTACGGGAAAGCCCTTTAACATCAAAGGAGTGATAACATGTAAAAGTAATAATGTCATCTATATGCTCAAATGTCCATGTGACCTCGCCTACATAGGCAAAACCACCAGACCACTTAAGACCAGAATCTCAGAACACAGATCCAACATCCGTAACAATGACATCAGAAGCCCAGTGGCTGTCCACTTCACACAAGCTTCTCACAATGTTTCTTCTCTTAGATATTCTGGCATTGAACTTGTTAAACACCCTGTACGTGGAGGTGACATCAACTCTCTACTACTTAAAAGAGAGGCCTTTTGGATTTTCACCCTGGACACTCGAGCCCCAAAAGGGCTGAATGAAGATTTTGACTTGCGGCCATTTTTGTAGTCATTTGTAGTCCTTTTGCAGGTGTGCTTGTAGGTGTGCTTTTGTGCTTTTGTGTGTGCTAATCTCATTATGTCCACATTGTAATGAATATTGCTCTGTCTAGTATCTCTGTCCTGTGTCATTTTCTTCACAGCTGTGGTATCGTCATATACTTTTTTACTACTACCACAATTTCAAAGTAGTAGAGACCACCTTGTAATAGTTCACATCACACTTTCTTCTTAAATATTACATTTCATTATGACGGTTTATACCTGATAACCCCAGTTTATGTGATATTCAAGTTGTTCTGAAAACTTCCATTATTGTCCTTTGAGACAATTATGTTTTGATATTGCCATTTGATTATGTGAACAAGTGCACTGTATGTTTAATTATATGTATCACATGATGTGTCAGGTGACCCCTGCGAGGGTACTTAAGGGGTGTGTCTCTACACTACATTTATGTCTGAGGAAGGGCTTTGCCCGAAATGTCACTTTTTTGTGGTCAAATAAATATTTGGGAGCAGCTGCCAGTGTGCGGACTCTATTTTTATTACTTATTTGCACTTCGGTCCTGCACCTGGTTTTAACCCTTCACTGGATGTGCGTGCCTTTTTTGTACTTTTTAGTCCACATAGGAGAAATACAATTTAATTGTTCAGTCTGTGGTAAAGCTTTTGGTCTTAAGGGACACATGAAGAAACACATGATAATAGTCCACACAGGTGAGAAACAATTTCATTGCTTAGTCTGTGGTAAAGCTTTTGGTTTAAAAACAAGCTTGAAAACACACATGATAGTCCACACAGGAGAGTAAATATTCAATTGCTATCTGTGGTGGAGGGAGGATTTGAATGTCAATGAGTCACCTGAATGTGAAACCAAGACCTTAGACATTTGTGTGTAATATAGTATAAGACAGGGGTTCCCAAACTTTTCAGACCAAGTACCACTATATGTACCCAACCAAATTTCCCAGGGACCACTTCCACTGCATTTTTGTTTGTTGCTGATTTGGTTTGGGCAAACACACACCTGCCAACATTAAGCTGTGAAAAAGAGGACCCCTTTGAAAATGTTTCTCCCCCCCCTCACAAAAATGTAGCCTAAATCTGGAGTGTACTTTAACCACCTTCCTGACAAGCTGGCATGACATGGTTGATTGATACCAACTGATGCTTTAGGTCTTCTAGTTTCATACACCAGTTTGGGAACTACTGACTTAGGGTGCAGAGAGCGCTAGTATCTGGGTCTGCAGGAGTGTTTTGACGTGTGCAGTTACAAATTAAAAAACGGCATAGTGTCCAATTTATTATTAAATAATAATAGTGATAGCCACTAACACGCATTTTGAGTTTTGAGTCAAAAGGGTGAGACAGGGTTTTGAGTTGGAAAAAACTTCACGTCTCAGGAAACGAAGGTTTAAATTAAAGATTAAAGAATAACATTGCCACTGTATCATTCTCTGTATCTTCTGTTTGTTTTTTGACTTGAAAAAAGTAATACAAGTTTTACTACATGTCCATCTTTGTATTTGATGTCACTCAACAGCTGTTTGGTTAATATAGTGTATGAAATACATTGCTGTCATTTGCACCAGAAATTAATTGGGACACTATAGTGGTAACAATTGATCTTTAAAGGGTGATTGCGATGGCCCAGGGATCAGCCAGGAGATCATGTGTTTGGTCGTGTGTGTGTGTGTGTGAGAGAGAGAGTGAGTGAGTTTAGTGTTATCATCAGTGATTTATGACATCACTGGTGACATCACTAGGTGACGTTTGTATCCCTGGGTTCATCTTAGACTTTAAAATGAACCCAGGGATACAAACGTCACCGTTGGGGGGGATCTTTGATGAGGGTCAATTTTTACAGTAACTAATGCAGCTTTATATACAGTAAGGACACGAGCTTTCATCAATAAAGTATGTTTTCTTTAAAGGGGCCCTATTATGCATTTCTTAATTTTGTATATGTTGTTACAATCTTGGATGGTCATATTAAACATAGGCTAAGCTTCAAATAAATAGATGAAAGTGTTTTAATGTTACCCCCATGAACCCCCCCCCCCTCCCCCATGAACTCTCGTAGACGAGAGCACATGGATTTGTGCGAGAGCATAGTTCTAGTGACGTCACTATCGCTGTACCCACTAGTGTTGCCAGATGGCAAATGTTGAATTATCGTACCAGAGGTTCAAAATTATCGTTTTTGGAGTGAAATTATCGTACGCCCCCAACCCCAGCGCGGGGGGACTGCGGCTGATCACAGGCTACTTTTTGGACTTGGCATGATTTTTCAACACTGTGATCTCAGCCTGCGTTGCAACAACAACAAAACACCCTGCACGTATTGGCAGCAAATATGTTGTTTGAAGAGATGATTGTATAAACAGATAGAGTGATAGACGTAGGATTTGTCTAAGTGTCACAAAATGATGAAATGATCGTACATTTGGGGGATTTTGGGATTATTGATCGTACAGAGGTCGAAATTATCGTACAAATACGATAATTATCGTACGTCTGGCAACGCCCAGCCCGGGCCCGCGGCGCGCGCCCTGCCCCTCCCTTCCCTGTTCTGACATTCCAGTACACTGCTGCCGACAGTAAACGCTGCTTTGCTGCTACTTTCCACTCGTCTCGGCCCTATCTGCCTTTCACGTTCTTTGTGTTTATCTGAGTATCTAGTAGTTCCTGATAAAAGTCCTGGTTAAAAGTTGTAGCGGTAAGCAGTTTAAAGTCAGTGAGTTTCTTCAGTCTCTTGGTGCTGGCTTTGTGCTGCCTGTGTGCTCGGATGTGTTATGCTAGGCTAGTTGTTAGCCTAGCCTAGCCTAGCGTACTCCTGTCTACTTTTCGTCATGCGAAGCAGACGTATTTTTGTTTGCCTTTCCAAAACAACAAAGTTCCAGACATCTTTAGTAACTTACTTAACTGAGGTTCGTGGGTAGTGTTGTTAGTTGTTCATGGTTAGACAGTATTAGTTTAGTTATTATTAGTTCTTGTCTCAGCATGCTAGGCTAGGAAATTTCAACAACGGGACAGTTAGCTAGCTAACGTTACTGGCTGCTTGTTCAGGTAAAAGTTAACTCCTTTTTTATGCTGTTCATTTGTCACATTTTGATTGAGTAACTAACCATAGTTGTGCTGACTAGGGTTAAAAGCTTTTCTGACTGCCCCGATACTGTCCTGTATGGAGAGAAGATGGTAGGCTACATTATGTCGAACTCCATTCAACAAATCTGGCAGTTTTATGTGACCGTGCTTCTCATAGAACATGGCTGGGGACCTCTAATGTAATCGTTAGGGCTCACTGGACAATTCGGCACAATGAGATTCACCATCTTAATCTAAATAAGAAGATTATGAGAATAACAGGTGGAACTATTCTAAAGGTTGACATCTTGTTTAAATGAGTGCTATTTTGATCATATATATGCCAAATTGATAAGATTTTTGAATAGGTTTTAGCAAGACCACCTCTCCATAAAAGAGAAGGAATCAGGGCAGACTTGCATATACATACAATTACAAACCTTTATAGAAACTTAACCCATTGATACCTGATGCAGCATTTGCGTGTATATCCCTCATTTGTGTGTGTATCCCTTTAAGACCGCGAACCGCGTTAACGCGGTTCGCGGTCTTAAAGGGATACACACACACTCAATTCCTGAATGCCTATGAGATCATCATTGTGTTATTTGATCCCATAGACACTCAACAATTGTCCCAAGATAGCCTGATATTGCTGTTTGACACACTTCAGATTAGACCAAAATACATAGAAAGGTCTGTCGAATGCCATTTATTTGTTTCTGACTCTAGGAAAGTGAGAAAAACAGTCAGCCTCCCCTGAAACTGTTTGGAACCCCCCTGGGGAGGCCTGCCTCCCTCTTTGAAAACCTCTCCCTTAAATAATCATCCTCTCTTTGAAATTCTCAGTCCTCTCCTGCTGCAGGTGAAGAGTCTCAAAGAAGACCTTCAGAAAGGTACATGAATTATGGTCTGACATCGTATGTATTTCACAGTGTGTTTGTCATGTACTGTACAAGCGATTAGATGAGACTAGATTATATAAAACTTTCATGATCTCTGCAGTGCTGAAATCGATTAGTCGACTGATAGGAAATTGTAATTTTGATAATCGATTCATCATTTTAGTCATTTATCATGTAAAAATACCAAACATTTGCAGGTTACAGCTTAACAAATGCTAAAATGTGCTGCTTTCCTCTGTTTCATATCCGTATGAAATTGATAATTTTGGGCTCTTGTGAAACTTCTGATGGGCAGTTGTCATTTTATTTTCAATACTACCGTATGTTTATTGGCTTTTGTTCATTTGAATAAACCGAACATCCACATTGAAAAAAACTAAAATAAAACCCTCCCTGCAATGACCAATAATATTCTCGGTACAAAGAGATGCTTAACATAATATCAAATACAGGTACCGTAAATTCCGGACTATAAGCCGCACCTTTTTTCCCGTTTTTTGGCCTTTTTTGGCCCCTGCGGCTTATATAACGGTGCGGCTTATCTATGGATTTTTTCAAAAAAAAAAAAAAAAAATCTCTTTTTTAGCACTCTTTCTAACTATAAATCCTATATAACTATAATAAGTTTTAATTTCCTCTCTTGCCCTCTTTTCACCACACTGTATGACACTGTGTGCACTGTAAAAAACAACACAGGTGGTGTTGTGTTATGTTGTTTTGTTGAAATGTTAATAAATGGGAGCTTCCTCTACAATCCCCTCTGTGCATGAACCCTTACATATGGTAATTAAACATTAAAACACAAAAAAAAAAAAACATTAAAACACCCGCGGCTTATAGTCCGGTGTGGCTTATATAAGAAAAAAATAGTCAACTTTGAAGGTGCGGCTTATACACCGGTGCGGCTTATAGTCCGGAATTTACGGTACATGAAACACAATAAATTATATAAACAAGTAGACAAATTTAAACAGGAGTGAAAAAAAGAAAAAATCTGTCATCATCCTATGCTTTCCCCTCATTCACAACCATCTTGCTCTAGCTATAATGCAAATTACAAGTTACTTTCCATTAGGCCAGGCATGTTAGTCCAGGCATTTTACGCAAATATGTGGGTCAACCTCACACTAATTGCAACAAAACCAAACTCAACTGATTTTGTATCCTCAATATGTCCTCAATGAAGGAAAAAAAGTGTTAAGGAAATGTATGAAGGGAAAGTTTTGAAAATGACCTAAATATGATGGAAGCCTATGGAAGCCTTTTTTTTTTTTTTTAATGTGCCATAAATCTCATCACTTATATCCTGTATGTGTTTTTTGCTTCAAGGAGAAAAAAAAAAAAAAATGTTAAAAAAATAAATAAAAAACGTTTTTGGTAGCATCATATGGGTAATTTTCAAAAATTTCCCTTCATACATTTCCTTAACACTTTTTTTCCTTCATTGAGGACATATTGAGGATACAAAATCAGTTGAGTTTGGTTTTGTTGCAATTAGTGTGAGGTCAAGTGACATTTTTACTGGACTATGTCCAAAGCCCGACCCGGGGGCCAATTGCGGACCGATTTTAAGTGGCCCTCGGCTTGGCTCTCAAAATCTACTGTAAATAATAATATAATAATACTATGTGGCCCTCCACACAGTATTAACAAGCAAGTTCAATTTGCATTTTCTGTTCACCTAACGATGACAGCACTATCATACAGTCTGTAGACAAGCACCAAGTAGGACCAACACAGGCACAACTAATGTTTTCAGATGGTAAACAAAATCCTTAAGAGTACAGAGTACACATGCAGTGAAATAAGGTGGCAATTTCTTCAATGCACTTAATCCAACTGTCAGTTTATTAGGATTAAAAAGGTGTCATTTGACCGGCGTAATATAAATCCTGAGCTCTATTTATACTGTAACAGTTTGCCTCTGGTGTTTCTAGTCTGGGTTTTGGGCCTGAAGGCATGTATCCTTCCAGAGATCATGTATCCTCCCAGAGCTTTCTAGCTGAAGATCCTTCTCTTATGCAGATAGACAAGAAAGGGAGTTGTCTTTAGAACCTGCTAGTAATATATCACAACATTTTTACAGGCAGTTGTCATTTGTGACATTTTATAGAATAAATTGAATAATCGAGGGGCCGAAGTGTTCAATATGAGAAATATGCATTGTGGCTATTTACATGGTCAGATATGGAGCTGGCGGTGACATAACAAACATTTATCATATCGCTGTTGTCATGTGAAAACCGTGTATCTCCAATTTTGGTTGATTTTCCATCTGCTGTGCCATCGGTAGAATATACAAATATTGCCGTTGCCCTTCACTAAGAATATCTAACTGATGGATATTTTCTCCTAATCTAGAGACAATCAGCGTGGACCAGACAGTGGCACAGGCCTTCAAGCTGCAGGCGTACCAGGATGTCATTGTGAACATCGTGGACCCTAAGGTAAATCTTCCCTAAGGTAAATTCTCTCTGCAGCAGCTCTTAGCGGCCTTTCTGCAATTAATTCTCTATGGTAAGGACACGCTAAGCGCTAAGCTCATCTTTCAAGGAACACACCGGGCGTTTAAGCGTTCTTGGCGGCTCGTGTTTTTTGATGGAGCGCTCTGGGCATATCAAGCTGAAAAAAGTTGAACATTTGGAGGAAAAGCACGCTGCTTGTCAGTCACTCCTCCTACCTCTTCTCCTGCCAGGGGGATCTTCAACCTCCGCTGCTGCCAGAATTGCCAATAATCTGGCTTTCATGTTTACAGTGCGAATAATCAACAACATGAAACAGACGAAACTAGCTGGCTACCATCCGTGTGATCGTTGCGTCCTGAACTGTACTGCACGCGACTGCAGGGAAAAACAAAACGAAGCACAAAAAAGCTCAGTGCGCTGTGTTTTGTGTGCAATGGAGGCGCTCTCCACATTATTTCCAACACGTTCACATGCGTTGTGTGTACTAATCTTACACCCCATTTACCAGTGTTTTTTAAATGTGACCTGTATCCGGATAAGTTATCTGGATAATGGTGGCATTTAAAAAACAGTTGTAAATGGGGTGTAAAAGATCTGAACACAATGTGAGCCAGGCTACCTCCCCCAATGTGGTCAGGAAGATCTGATCACATCCTGAACACGATGCATTTACACCAGAGGCCTGTACTACAAAGCAAGATTAGTGGTTTAGCGAGGTAACTTCAGGTTTAAACCTGGTTTAGCCATACTACAAAGCAAGTTAACTTCTTACCAGTGTTGGGAACGTTACTTTAAAAAAGTAATTAGTTATAGTTACTCACTACTTGTTCCAAAAAGTAACTGAGTTAGTAACTGAATTACTCTATAATAAAAGTAACTAGTTACCAGGGAAAGTAACTATTTGCGTTATCTCCACCTTGAAAATGCCAAATTTTCATGGATTGCTGCAAACCTGAGGGTACCCTCACGGGCCCCTCGGGCCGACCAAAACGGGCCGAGGCCGGGCTTGTTTTTTATTTATTTTTAATTAATAGGTCCGGGGTCGGGCCGTTTCAATAATTCAATTAAATAATGTTGTATTAGCGTACTCGCTTGTTTTTACACAGCGGAGCAGTCAGACAAAGAGGAGGAGAGGTGCACAGACACTCCCATAGCCACACACAGACCCTGTCCGTCCATGTACAGCGAGCGGACAGCTCCCGAACACACAGAGAGAGAGAGAGAGAGTCAGAGAGACAGACAGAGAGAGGCTGCGCAGGACGGCCGCGCGGCGACGCAGCACGCGGAACAGAGAGGGAGAGAGATGTGTCATTATATCGTAATATTGGCTTCGGGCCTCGCAACGGGCTGGATCGGGCACGGGTCTGCATGTCACGGGCCGGGGAGGGCTCGGGCCGAAATTTCAGCCCCGCGCAGCTCTCTACTCCGGACTCGCCATTTCTGCTGCTTCCTCGAATCTGTTTGGTGTGTCTGTGTGTGTGTGTCGCCCGTGTCCTGACTCCTGGCTCGTGTGTAACACTGGCTCCGATTGGCTACCATGAAACACATGACTCTGCCTTAGCCAATCATAATCGTTTATCTCGTTATAACCCACCCGGTCTCCTCACTTGACAACACTAGTGTAGGCTACGGGTAGTTTACTCAATCATTTCATAGTAACGCACCGCATTTAGCGTTCAGTAACGATAACGGCGTTGTAACGACGGAAACAGTAATTAGTTAGATTACCCCGTTACTGAAAAAATAACGGCGTTACCTAACGCCGTTCTTTTAAACGGCGTTATTCCAAACACTGCTTCTTACCAACATATATTTCCATAGCAACTTATGCTTCACACTTAACCTGGTCCGCAGCAGGTTAAGTTGCAAGGATAAGATTAGACCTTAGATACACCGCCCACGAACCAATCAAATCAGCAGTTTGGAAAAATGGCCAACCCCTTTCTGGACGAGTTTCCCATCAAGGAAGGAGCACGAATTGTAATGTTGAATTAATCAAGGACTAAAGCCTTGCACTTGTTGCAGGCTACATTTTAATTAAGCCCTACTTACCACTTTGGAATATGTTTTTATATATTCATTTTCGTGCTCTCAAGTAGCCTAGATACGTTGTTTGACCCCGCCGATCGATTGCAGCTGAATAGTGAGTGGAGAAATATCACTAAACCGGCATAAAAAGGTTACATAAACGTCTCCAAAGCGCACAGTGCCGTGTGCACAACGGAGCTGAGACTGACGTTGGGTTGGAATTTAAATGGTCATAGCCTACATGCTAGAATAGCCTACTACATCTAAGCAATTTAATATGGGATGACCTGCACACAGGCGATCCCATATTAAGATGATTCATATCTAGGCTACTCCTGCATTTTGCAGCTGCAACTGTGTTGCTTTTGGCCTGTATGATGTGATTGAACTTCATATTTCCAGCATCATTATATGAAATATGGAGATATGCGACTCTGCTGACAATAGCCTATAGCCTATATGTGACCACGAAATAGGCTATTTTTTATAAATGAAATCTATGCCCGCACGTACCGTGTCAATTCAGTTCAGAAGCATTTTTTATTTTATTATCGTTCTTTTTTTTATTGATTAGCCTATAGGAATTATTCAGTCAGTGCGACTAAACACATCATGAGATCATTATTATTCATTGAGCCTAAATGGTTTATACATACGGATTTTGGACTGAGATAGATTACTATTATTAGGTAGAAACCGCTCTTCAAAGAAATTACTGGTGTGGATAAAAGTGGTCACTTTAGACAGTCATTCGGGAACAGACTAATAATATCCAATGCAGATTTTTATTTGCGGATTCATTCAATGAGGAAATAGGCATGTCTGGCGCTTTGGTGGCGAAATCAAGCAAGCTGAATAACTTATGCATTTAGACAATCTGCAAATTTTTGCCAGCCCTCCTTTCGCCGCTTATTATGTGCAACAGTGTTGCCCTTTGTTTTTATTAGATGTTTAAAAACCTCATATTTCGTGAATATGAGCGTTTGCTCCTCAAGCGAGAAATATGCGGCTCTGCTGCTGCTACTGCTTCTGTCAGACGCAGCCGATGACGTGTTTGGCGTCTCCATGTTGTGATTGGTCAGACGTTGGAGAGAACGCCCTTTTTATGTGCACGAGCTCATGTGCACGGGCATTTTCATGTGCACGAGCTCGAGGCTCGATTAGAAAAACCTGGTTCCACTAAACTAGTGGCAAACGAGGTTCGTAGTACAAGTTAACTACAATCGAGCTGATCTGGTTTAGACAAACCAGATCAAGGGACAGATCCTGGATCTTCTTATAGAACATTCGTAGTACAGGCCCCAGATAACATCCAGATAACTTCTCCGGATACAGGTCACATTTAAAAAGCAGGTGTAAATGGGGTGTTATAGTGTGTTTTCCTCACAGGATGTAACGCTGGACCTCGTGGAGCTGACCTTCAAAGACCAGTATATCAGCAGGGGTGACATGTGGAGGCTTAAGAAGAGTCTGGTGAGGCATAATGTGTGTTTGACATACCTGCATATAATATGGAATAGCTTGTAGATGTGAGCTTTTCACTTGTATATTGTTTATTACAGGTGAGCACCTGTGCTTATGTGACCCAGAAGGTGGAGTTTGTAGCATTATCAAGCATATTATGTACAATGTACATTGTGTTTACGTCAAGGCATTTACACTAGTGACATGAAGTAGGTGTACACTGGGGAATATGTTAACATGTATCTCTACAGTTTTTCTATGATCAGCAAGCACCCAACTGATAGTATGTGTAAATTAAACAAAAGGCAAATGTGCAATTTTTAGTGCTGAAGTTAGGGGGAAAAGAAGTTGCTTTGCTGAAGAAGGCCGTTAGGCTGAAACGTCCGTGTGTGTGCTGTACCTGGTGTTAAGCTGGAATAAACCAAACGAAAGGACATTTTTGTGTGCTGGCTCTCTCTCTCCTAACAAGAGGGCACGAACCTGCGACCCTCGTGTTGGTAGGCAGGGAATCTACCGCTACACTATCCAACCCTTAAAAAAGTCTTAATCGCCATTTGATGATGTACAACATTTTGTAGCTAGTGTGCTGATTGTGTTAAATGAACATAATATGGGGCAGTGGTGGCCCAATGGTTAGAGAAGCGAGCTTGTGACCGGAAGGTCGTCTGTTCAATCCCCAGGACCGGCAGGATAAATCTGGGTGGGGAAAGTGAAAAGGCAGCGCTTGCCCCTCCCTCATTACCACCACTGAGGTGCCCTTGAGCAAGGCCCTTAACCCCAACCGCTCCAGTGGAGCTGCTCAGTGGCCAGCAGATCAGACTGTGGTTGTACTGGTCAGCTTCCAGGTATGAATGTGTGTGTGAATGTGAACAGGGCACTCTGAAAAAGAGAGCATTGCTCTCAGTGAGACTCCCCCTGTATAAATAAAGGTAAAAAAAATATATACAGTATATATATCATCTTATATCGATCGCAGACCCCTGATTTGAATCGAAATCGTACTGTGGCAGACTTTGTGATATCAGCAAATATGGTTATCCAAAGAATCTATATAATATCGTATCGTGATGAAACTTGTGATTTACACCCCTATCGCTTTGAGCTCTTAAAATATATGGAAAAGGACTTAAAGAAGCTATTAAAAGGTATTGGATTTAACTTGATCATTCCTGCATATACCCTGGTCAGGTTCACTTGGATCTAGTGAACAGGGCATTGTGTTCCGTTAGATGTTGACCTTTTTGTGTGCAGGGTGGTGGCTCAGAACGAGAGGCAAGACGAGTGGACCACATTACTGGTTACTGTCAAGAAGCTCTTCATCCAGTATCCCATCCTGGTGCGGCTGAAAGAAGCAGCTAGTCATGTGACCTGACAAATGGGGCTGAGCTGGGATCATGTGACTTTAGTAACGGAATCCTTGCGTTTGTGAATTTATTTTGCCGACAGATGGCTTCCCCTCCGGTCACAACTCCACCGCTGCTCAAGGAAATTACCTGGAGGCCATTAACCTTTCCTTCAATGGTTAGTGCTCTTTTTTCCTCCTGATTAAACTTTTTTTAATTGCTTTTTAGCGTTTAAAACATATTACAATACTTACAGACAATAAGGAGATTTGACAAAGCAAAACAAAAGAAAACAAACAAAAGAGAGACAAAAAATGTAATAAAGAAAGAAAGAAAAATAGAAAAATGCACGTTCTTCTTGACAGTATATATCATGAAATAAACAATATTACATGACAGTTAAAGCAGTGGTTCTCAATGTGAGATCCATGGACCACCAGGGGTCCAAAAGAGGCTCCCACGGGGTCCCCAGCAGAATGGTGAACAGTCAAGCCTCTCCACTACTGTACCTCCACATCAATTAGATAATTATGTTATTATATTTATAGAGCATTATTTTATAATATTATAATATGATTTATTATAGAGCATTGGCCGCCCCGATCACAGCCCTAGTGCTATCCCTCCATTCACAACACAGACAGTCATGGGACTACAGGTAGCATCATGTTAAACAATACAAACTCTTCTCAGACCTGGCCTCATGAAATCACCATCAGCCCAACGTGGACCATTTTGGTGGTCCTTGATATAAAAACGAAGTTGAGAACCACTGGATTGGACAATGCACAGAGACCAGGCATGTACAGAGTATATGAGTATCAGTTGTCATTAGGTATGCGTCATCGGTATCAGCCAACGACATTGGCTAGTGCTCTAAACTCCGCAGCAGCACTCTTAACAGTCTCTTTCCTGTGTTACTAAAACCAAAATGCTCCAATTCACCACCTCTTCCACAGTTTTCGACAAGCACTACATCAACCGCAACTTTGACCGCACTGGCCAGATGTCTGTGGTCATCACGCCGGGGGTGGGCGTGTTCGAAGTGGACCGTCTGCTCATGATTCTCACCAAACAGCGCATGATCGACAACGGTGAGCCAACGATACAAAATAAATAACACTTTGAGTCAACGGATACAGCTATCATGAAACATATCGTCTCAAATGCTTTCCCCTTGTCAGGTATTGGAGTAGACTTGGTGTGTATGGGCGAGCAGCCACTGCATGCAGTACCACTATTAAAGGTAAGATATTCAGGAGACCCGTCACTCCGGTTGTATTCGGCGGTACGTCGTCTTTGCCTGCTGACTGATGATGTCTCCCTTGCGCTCTGCAGCTGCACAACAGGACGGTGCGGGGAGACTCTCGTGCCGGGGATGACTACAACCTGCCGCACTGGATCAACCACAGGCAAGACAACACGCTTGATGGGAACACAGGATTGATAGAGTTGAATCTAAAATGATGTGTAAAGGTGGAATTGCCCATCACGGGGGAAAAGCTCCGTTCATTTCCACACACCAGCTTCATTTTCCTTGAATTAAACATAGCTAAAAGCTGTTTTGTGGTGGGGCTGCGCAGACAATAAATGTAAAAAAATCGCCAGTTAAAGTTTTTTTGTACTCCCGAGGAAAACAAGAAAGCCATTGAGAATTGGCAAGAAGAAAAATGTGGATGTTGCTGTCAATGAAGTAAGTTGGAGTGTTCATCTACCGTATATACGATCTTTTTGTGCAACACCCGACCATGCACGTGACATAGGAGAACGCCAGGATTGGACGGGAGTTTGTGTTTCCCCCCCTTTTGGCTTCTGAATGATGACGCGTTACGCAGTGTCTCTATGGCCTTATTCAGGTAATCAGATTAAGCTAATCGGTATTGTCTTAATCGGGTTAATATGGGAATATTGCAGTACATGTAAACTTAGTCAATGTTTTGTTTTTATTTCTAGCTTCATGCGGAACGATTCAAGAGCAACAAAGACCACAGTAAGATCCCACTGTTTGTCTCTGGGCTCCTTTTGACTTTCTCCAAGCGTTCACCAGGTCATGATGTTCCATCATGTGTCCCCAAACCTCCTCTCTCTCCATGATCTGTTCCAGCTCTCTGTGCTCCAAAGGACTCTGAGAACAGCCTCCCCATACAGGTGGACTACGAGAACAGCCTCCCCATACAGGTGGACTACGAGAACAGCCTCCCCATACAGGTGGACTACGAGAACAGCCTCCCCATACAGGTGGACTACGAGAACAGCCTCCCCATACAGGTGGACTACGAGAACAGCCTCCCCATACAGGTGGACTACGACGCCCACGGCGCTCAGGTGTTCCGGCTTCCCGGTCCGTCGCGAGCTCAGAGGAGCACCAACTTCAGGTTTGTGACCAAAATCGCACCAAACGCCACACTTGTCCTATATATAGGTATCTATATATATATATATATATATATATATATATATATGTGTATATATATAGAGATATCTATAGATCTTTTGGACTCGTGAGACCTGACCGTGTGACTCATCTGTCAGGATTGGCTGCGACAAAGAGGGGAGCGGATGGAAGAGCTGGGGCTCGGCGGAGGCATCGGGGCGTTGCCCCCCGTTCACTGCGGCGGTCCTGACGAACAGCGCAGCCTGGCCTCCAACGACAGCCTGGGCCCCGTCTCCAACATCCTGCTGATCC
Source organism: Poromitra crassiceps (assembly GCF_964638095.1). Classification (NCBI taxonomy): domain Eukaryota; kingdom Metazoa; phylum Chordata; class Actinopteri; order Beryciformes; family Melamphaidae; genus Poromitra; species Poromitra crassiceps. The sequence continues at coordinate 121,859 of NW_028152218.1, read as the reverse complement.
CCCGCATGCCTCCCGCCCAGTATGAAGTCAGCAGCTCCCTGGGCTACACCAGCACCAGAGGTGATCCTCCACAGCTGGGCTTGTGTTGTCACTTACTGACTCTCACTCTTTCTCTGTCACTTTGGCTCTTCTGCAGTAGTATATTTAAGCAACGTAGGGTTAGTACCTTACACACTAGCAGCTAACAACACAGGCTAGCGTTTGTTGTCGTGGTCTCCCTGGTTTAGCTAGCAAGTTTGGTTGTCACAATTGATTAGCTTGTAAAACGCAGTTTTCTCAGCAACTGAGCCGGAAACAGATTTCACCATTGAAATCAGCATGAGTGTACATACATGTTGGTCAGCTAGTGTTTCAGTCACAGATAGGGCTTTCACACCGGCAGGGCTCCGTGCCGGTTCCGGTTCCAGAACCCTAATCTGAACTGGCCGGCGCGTTCAGACCGAAAAAATAATTGGTTCGGAACCTGAAAAGTTGGTTCTCAGCGGAACCAAAAAATAGTTGGTTTTCCTTGGGAACCGTGACATCATCAGTGGGCGTGTCTCATTCTAGGCTGTGAAAACGAGCAGGAAGGAGAAGAAGGCGGTGACAACACAGAGAAAAATCATTTGCAGTGGTCTGCTGAGGAAACCAAATGTTTAGTGGCGATTTGGGCATCTACCGAATCTCAAGAAAAGCTAGAAAGCAGTACAAGAAAGAGCAAGTCATATGCTGAACTTGCAGAAGAGAGGGCCAAGGCTGGGTTCACTCGAACGCCAGACCAAATAATTAATAAACTTAAAAAAATAAAAAATAAACTGAAGAAGGACTACCGAATAATGTCCTCCCACTTTGGTTCCGCTTAAACTGGTGTGAACACGGGCTGGTTCGCCAGAAAGCACCAAGGTTCTGAGACTCCAGAACGGAGCCAGAGCCAGAACCAGAACCGTGTCTGTCTGAAAGCGCTATCAGTGGTGTTTTTGAGAAATCATTGTCACATGATGATGTGAAGAGGGTAGAAGCCACATCAACGAACTTGATGTGTGCAGCACTGCTTGATGTGTGCAGCACTGCTTGCTGTCTGCAGCACTGCTTGATGTGTGCAGCACTGCTTGATGTGTGCAGCACTGCTTGCTGTCTGCAGCACTGCTTGATGTCTGCAGCACTGCTTGATGTGTGCAGCACTGCTTTATGTCTGCAGCACTGCTTTATGTCTGCAGCACTGCTTGATGTCTGCAGCACTGCTTGATGTCTGCAGCACTGCTGTATGTCTGCAGCACTGCTTGATGTCTGCAGCACTGCTTGATGTCTGCAGCACTGCTTTCATGTGTGCAGCACTGCTTGATGTGTGCAGCACTGCTTGATGTCTGCAGCACTGCTTGATGTCTGCAGCACTGCTTTATGTCTGCAGCACTGCTTTATGTGTGCAGCACTGCTTTATGTGTGCAGCACTGCTTTATGTGTGCAGCACTGCTTGATGTGTACAGCACTGCTTGATGTGTACAGCACTGCTTGATGTCTGCAGCACTGCTTTATGTCTGCAGCACTGCTTTATGTCTGCAGCACTGCTTGATGTCTGCAGCACTGCTTGATGTGTGCAGCACTGCTTGATGTGTGCAGCACTGCTTGATGTCTGCAGCACTGCTTGATGTGTGCAGCACTGCTTGATGTCTGCAGCACTGCTTGATGTCTGCAGCACTGCTTGATGTCTGCAGCACTGCTTGATGTGTGCAGCACTGCTTGATGTGTGCAGCACTGCTTGATGTCTGCAGCACTGCTTGATGTCTGCAGCACTGCTTGATGTGTGCAGCACTGCTTTATGTGTGCAGCACTGCTTGATGTCTGCAGCACTGCTTGATGTCTGCAGCACTGCTTGATGTGTGCAGCACTGCTTGATGTCTGCAGCACTGCTTGATGTGTGCAGCACTGCTTTATGTGTGCAGCACTGCTTGATGTCTGCAGCACTGCTTGATGTCTGCAGCACTGCTTGATGTGTGCAGCACTGCTTGATGTCTGCAGCACTGCTTGATGTGTGCAGCACTGCTTGATGTGTGCAGCACTGCTTGATGTCTGCAGCACTGCTTGATGTCTGCAGCACTGCTTTATGTGTGCAGCACTGCTTGATGTCTGCAGCACTGCTTGATGTCTGCAGCACTGCTTGATGTCTGCAGCACTGCTTGATGTGTGCAGCACTGCTTGATGTCTGCAGCACTGCTTTATGTGTGCAGCACTGCTTGATGTCTGCAGCACTGCTTGATGTGTGCAGCACTGCTTGATGTCTGCACTGCAGCACTGCTTGATGTCTGCAGCACTGCTTGATGTCTGCAGCACTGCTTTATTTCTGCAGCACTGCTTGATGTGTGCAGCACTGCTTGATGTGTGCAGCACTGCTTGATGTCTGCAGCACTGCTTAATGTGTGCAGCACTGCTTGATGTGTACAGCATTGCTTGATGTGTACAGCACTGCTTGATGTCTGCAGCACTGCTTGATCTCTGCAGCACTGCTTTATGTCTGCAGCACTGCTTGATGTGTGTTGATGTCTGCAGCACTGCTTGATGTGTGCAGCACTGCTTGCTGTCTGCAGCACTGCTTGATGTGTGCAGCACTGCTTGATGTCTGCAGCACTGCTTTGTCTGCAGCCCCGCTTGATGTGTGCAGCACTGCTTGATGTCTGCAGCACTGCTTTGTCTGCAGCCCCGCTTGATGTGTGCAGCACTGCTTGATGTGTGCAGCACTGCTTGATGTGTGCAGCACTGCTTGATGTCTGCAGCACTGCTTGATGTGTGCAGCACTGCTTGATGTCTGCAGCACTGCTTGATGTGTGCAGCACTGCTTGATGTGTGCAGCACTGCTTGATGTCTGCAGCACTGCTTGATGTCTGCAGCACTGCTTGATGTCTGCAGCACTGCTTTATGTGTGCAGCACTGCTTGATGTCTGCAGCACTGCTTGATGTCTGCAGCACTGCTTTATGTCTGCAGCACTGCTTGATGTGTGCAGCACTGCTTGATGTGTGCAGCACTGCTTGCTGTGTGCAGCACTGCTTGATGTGTGCAGCACTGCTTGATGTGTGCAGCACTGCTTGATGTGTACAGCATTGCTTGATGTCTGCAGCACTGCTTGATGTCTGCAGCACTGCTTTATGTCTGCAGCACTGCTTGATGTCTGCAGCACTGCTTGATGTGTGTTGATGTCTGCAGCACTGCTTGATGTGTGCAGCACTGCTTGATGTGTGCAGCACTGCTTGCTGTCTGCAGCACTGCTTGATGTGTGCAGCACTGCTTGATGTCTGCAGCACTGCTTTGTCTGCAGCCCCGCTTGATGTGTGCAGCACTGCTTGATGTGTGCAGCACTGCTTGCTGTCTGCAGCACTGCTTGATGTGTGCAGCACTGCTTTGTCTGCAGCCCCGCTTGATGTGTGCAGCACTGCTTGATGTCTGCAGCACTGCTTGATGTGTGCAGCACTGCTTGCTGTCTGCAGCACTGCTTCATGTCGGCAGCACTGCTTGATGTGTGCAGCACTGCTTGATGTGTGCAGCACTGCTTGATGTCTGCAGCACTGCTTGAACACCCTTCTCAGACGTAGAGAATTGTGCAAAGCAGAGCCGGCTCTGATGAACCAATCGGATTGCTTGATTTATTTCATTTTCTTTCTCCATCCCATTCATCCACCCTCTGTCACTCCATCCTCTTGTTTGTCAGAATTGCTGGAGAAGATGATGGAGTCTCAGCGAGACTCTAGCGCCCCCGGCAGGTTCACGGTGGGAAGTGCTGAGTCCACGCTGCACATCCGGCCCGGAGGTTACACCCCTCAGAGGGCCCTTATAAACCCCTTCGCCCCATCCAGGATGCCCATGAAGCTCACCTCCAACCACCGCCGCTGGATGCACACCTTCCCTGTCGGTGAGACACGCACACACACACACACACACACACGCACACACACACACACACACGCACACACACACACACTAACGTGTGTGGGCCTCAGGTGAGGGTTGCTCCCCACTGAGCCTGCCCCGGATGATAGGTGAAGTGTACCCTTTCACACATGAGGCATGTTGCATTCACACATGAGTAGCACCTCCGCAGAGTTTGTAAAGTAGAGAGGGGGCGGGCGGCGGGGGTGGGGGAATTTGGGCATGACCACACAGTTGTGAAAACTAAAAATACATAATGGGCGATAACTGCCTAACGTTCACGGCATATAATCGTTTGCGCATAACGTTAGTAAGTAATTAATTAAACAACCCTACAACTCACGCCCAGATGCATCGATTTCCTCGAGTCGCTCGCAAGCAGTACAAACAAAACAGGTCTTTGCTATGTTCAGTCCTAAAATGCCTCAAACCTACTAGAATTATACAGAATACAGGAAGCTAGACGTTTTTACCTTCAAAATAAAATAAATGTTGTATTACTTAGTAACAAAAAATCAGAATGTCGACTCACTACGGGTTAAAATTGACTTTTCGAAAGGAGCAGATATTCTTCCAGTTTATCTCCGTTCTGTATCTTTCGAAACACACACAAAAAAACATTACACGTGCATTTACTTTATTTAATTGCCATTATTGCGAAGGTTATACCCGGAAGTTTTCGTTTTATACTGCCTGACTTGACGCTACTTGGAATTTGCGGTTCTGCCATTGAATCTTCACAAACGCTGTGTAAACGTTAAATCAAAGGCATGGACGCAACCAGATCCAGATACCCTACCTAGCGATGTCCAATACTGGGAAGCGGGACGACCCTCGCGTCCAAAAATGCTTATTAAATGTGTGTGCTGTGCGAAGCAGACAGTGAGTGTTCATCGGCCCCCTTACTGTGTGTGTGTGTGTGTGTGTGTGTGTGTGTGTGCGTGTGTGTGTGTGTTAGGTACCCGTGTGAATCGGCCCAGATCCAGTACACCTACAGCCTGTGCCCTCCACACTCGGACACCCACTTCCTGTCCTGCTGGGTGGAGTTTGGCCACGAGAGACTGGAGGAGTACCTGTACAAGTGGAACTACCTGGACCAGTACATCTGCTCTGCTGGCTCAGAGGACTTCAGGTGGACACACACACACACGTGCACACACACACACACACACACACACACACACACACACACACACACACACACACACACACACACACACACTCACACACACACTCACATTCTCTCTCTCTCTCTCTCTCTCTTAGCCTGCTTATCTGGTAATCACATAGTCAGAGAGGGAGATGGCCCAACTGCGAGTCGTTTCCTGTATCTGTGCCACGTGATTCTTTTTTTAGGAGACCAGCGACAGCAGGTCCTCCTGAGTATTTTTCACAAGCCACACATCTTCCGAACATTCTGACACTAAAATGGCATTTTTCAGACAGGGAAATGAGGAGAAAATGAACTTTGTTGGAGACCTGTCTCTGTCTCAGTAGCACACACCAGATCTGGCAACAGTAGCTCCTGCTGGATCTTGTAGGGGGTTTAGCAGCAAAATAATGCACAAGCATTAGTCGCTTTCACACACAGATCGAGATCCAGATCAATATTGCAGTTCAGAAGGCCCGCACCGCCAGCTACCTTGCCACAGAAATTGCTTTCACACAAGACCAAGCAGCCCTGCTATATTTCCACCTCGGAGTGCGTTTTCAGATAGCATCCAGCCATCCACCCCTCCCGGTTTGAAACGAGGGTGAACGACGGCCGCTGAGTTTCATTATTATAATTAATCAAAGTCCGACAAATTAAAATGATGCTGGTCACCAACTAAACCAACCAAAACATCGGCATGTAGCCTACACACAGCAGCTCTCAACAGCTGCTCTAAGAGAAAAGATGACAGTCGACAGCTCACCCAAATATGCCGACAATGCAGAAACTGGGAATCATTTAAAGTGTTCTCCAAGACAAGGTAAGCTACCGAAACATCTTCATATTCCACCTGCATTATTATGAGAGGACGTAGGCTACTGCGTGTGGATGCATGAATAGCCTATATTCTGGGGAGTTGAAGATCATTTTGCAGCTGTCCATAAAGCAGGCTGCAGATGGATTTCTCTGTGCGCACCTATTGCGAGAGAGATTATTCTTATAACCGAGGAGTCTATTTAACGCACAACAGGTGAGACAGACTGCAGATATGCTTTGGTTATCTTACTTCTGATAGTAGGCTGTTCCGTGTCGCGGCTCATACCTTTCAGGTGGAGGCGGAGTGGAGGGTGATAACGGCGCTATACGGATACGGATCACACTGACTTGGAATAAACCGCTGGTTTATTGTGTGGCAACAAACCACATTGACAGCTGATTGACAGGCTGACAGCTGACATGAAGTGAAGTCTGTACTACCGGTATGGAGCTCGCATTAGGAGCACGCTGATAGGCTTAGCTTGTAAACAGCTACGGTGGCTCGTAGTGGACAAACATCATGACATTGCGTAACGTTATAGCCCCCACATGTCCGTCAATTCGTGTGCCTGTTGATGAGCGATTTAAACAGAGCGACAGAGCGATTCCAAAGGGTTGAATCAAGCGACAGAGAGAAAAATAAATATCTCGGTGTGAACACAGCTTTAGGAGACAGGAAGTGTATAACATTTCGTAATGGGTCATCTGGTTGGTGTATTGAGTATCTTTGACATAAGCTGACGCTGTGTTCAGAATGGTTCACTCATTCGCTCACTCACTTCCCCATGTAGTGTTGATCAAATAGTGAACTATATACTGTAGGGAACCATCAAACAAGTTTTGGACACTACCTCACTCTTTTCCTTCGGTAAACATGACAGCATTGCATTGTGGTAGATGGGAGGAATTGTAGGCTACATTCTCTGTTCACTAGAAATTGCTCTGCATTGTGTTTTTTTTTTTACAGTGGACTATATTCACCTTATTCACCACGCCCACTTTTTCTCTCTTCCGCGTTAGACGCAATTGTATTTGTTCTTCCGGTTCAGCGCTAGTTGGCGGCCAATTTCAAAACAAAACGTCACTATAATAATGAATGAAGTTTGGCAACATTCAGAATTAAGCTACACTGCGGCCAACTTCAGTTACATGTTCATAGCGTTACTGCTGCGAGGAACCGATGGCTGTAAGGTTAGTTACAAAAGCACGTCGACAGTGTTTTCTCACTGCCAGTAGCCTAACTACAGTAGGGTTTGACAGATAGCTAGTCCGACCGGTGTCAGCGCTCCCGGTCCTCGCTGCTTGTTAAATATTTCTAAATAGGCGTTATTCTGATAAACTGGTCACATATATGTTACGTTCTCACCCGAAAAATATTAAAACATTAAAACTGTTCTTTTTTTTTTGCTTGAAAACAGCTTTTTGGCAAGTCTAAAAATGACTAGGGTAGGCGTAATTTACTTCCATGTCTAAAACCGGAAAGACAATTACAAAATGACGTCATGCAGAAGTGTCCTTGAATGGGCAAAGAATAAGGTGAATACATACATAGTGAATTAAATGAACAGTTGAGAATTCGGACACTAGTACAAAATGGCTAACACACTATATAGTCCACTATTTCTCTAATAGGGACCGGTTTTGAACAGGGCTAGTCTTTTAAAATGAGCCTTTTCATTTCCTGCTTGCCAAGTTTGATGGACTCTCTGAAGTTCTGGAGGACTCGCTTCCTGCTGCTGCCGGCTGGAGGGGCGACGCCACCGCTCCGACAGGATCATCAGAGTCAGTCTGTACACAGCGAGACATGTGGCCGCCCGAGTCAACTCTGCTCCAGTGCCAAGTCTCAAGTCTAAATGTAGAGCAGCAAGTCAAGTCACAGGGTACCCACGGGGTCTTACAAGTATTAAAAAGGCATTGAATTTAATATTGTAAAAATAAGGCCTTAAAAATATTGGATTTTGTTTACAAAGTATTGACAAAGAATTACATTTTGAAAGATGTATTTGGGATGAACAGAAATCCTCCCCGGGATGAAGAGGATTTTTTTTACTTCATTTTTTCCATTTGGAAAATGTCACCTGAGCAGACAGTCAGTGTGCACATCACTGGCAAACGGTGTGCGTTTTCTGAGAGCAGCAAGTGTGCACTCCGGAGTGTTCGGCTTGTTGATTCCTCGCCTGACTGCACTCGGCTACTCGTCTATTTTCAAGCCAAGCAGGTAGAGGTACTGGCTTCAAAACGAGCCTTTTGATAAAGCTATGTTAGCCTCATTGCTAATGTTAGCTTTCAGTTAAGTTATGACAGTTTGCTAACAGACTTGCTGTATCTGCACAGTTCTTGAGGGGTGTGTGGCTGCAGGCCTCCTCCGCTCTCAGGCCAGCTCACCTCAGGTCTCTTCTTCTTCAGTTATTTTGAACTCCCAGTAACGTTACCTCACACTCAAGGCCGCATTGCAGCGTTGTGGGACATTTCTCCCATATTCCCCGTTGCTTTCAACACACAAGTGCCAATATGATTGTGAATGATGGAGGCTATTTAGTGCTGTTTTTTGACTCTCTGTCTCTCTCTCCCTGTTTTCCCCCCACATCAGAAAGGCACGCCGATGAAGGGACTGCAGGTCACTAGTCCTCTGCCCCAGTATCCTCCAGAGCCTGTAGCGCCCCCGGCAGGCAAGAAGGGCACCTCCGCTTTATCAACCTTCCTGGAGCTGGAGCAGAACCAGAAGTGAGTTTGATTTTATTTTATTTTATTTTATTAATTCATGCTTGCAGTGAAGCCAGGGCCCCACTGAAAAACTGCAGAACTTTACAAATCACACAATTACTAGATTTAAAAAGATAGGCTACATACAAAAAACAATTACAGGGTTAAGAATATTTCAGGGCAGGGCAGCAAGGACAGGTAGCAGTCATGGCATTGCTGTTATTTGTGCGGCCAACTAAAGAGTCTCATTATATAGTCGAACTGCAGTATGCAGAGTTGAGTTTCTCAGCCTGTTGGTCTCTTGGCCTTGGGTTCAGCCAGCTTGTGCTGGTTCCTCAGTGTCTTGGCAGTGCAGCTGCCTCGTGTTGGAGGTAGCAGGTCATGCAGAGGGTGTTGTTCATCGTGCATGTCCCTGACCAGCTTCACTGCAGCCTCCTCCCTCCTGGTTTGGAGTGATGGTAAGGGTTGTGAGATGTTACCAGCTCTCCTTCTGATAATTTTACAGGCACGTGTCTGGACTCGCTCTAGCTCTGCCTGTTGTTTTTTTAGAGCATCCCACCAAGAGCACTGAGCTGTATTCCAGACACGGCCTGATGAGAGTGGTGTAGATGGTGATAAGATCGTCTGCTGGTAATCCGTGTCTCGCCATGACGGTGAGATAATGCAGCCGCTTGGAGGCAGTTTTTATTGCCTTCTCAATGTGAAGATCTCCAGTCATTTTTTGGTCAAGGTGGTATCCCAGATACTTTGTTGTTTACACAACAGGTACCTCCTGTTCCCCCAGCATCAGCGGGGGGGGGGGGGTTTGTGGTGGGTCCCGTGCAAAACATATCCGCAGCTCTACTGACTTTTTCGCATTCAGCATCATTTTGTTCTTTGCTGCCCACTCGTCCAGCCTTTGTGCCTCCAGTCGCATTGATGTGTCTGACATGATGTTGGATATGGGGATTGCTCTCGACAACCCGATGTCATCTGCATATCCAACATCAAGAGTGTCCTCAAACACAGCATCCCGGGTGGACATATAGAGGAGGAAGACATATGGGGAAGCTACCCCCCCTTGTGGCACGCCAGATGTAACTTCAATCCAGTTGCAAATAATCCAGCATGTTGTTCCATGAATCCCAGTCTGACTAGGAATACTTTGGTGCTGTAACGATCTGCTTCCCATCCAGGACTCTGGAGGAGCAGCAGCAGCAGCAGCAGCAGCAGCAGCAGGGGAAGACCTTAGTAGCTACCACCGACACTTCCAATGTCAGCACAGCTCCCACTTATGTGGACAGTCCCCGCAAGGTGAGTGTGTTTTCTGTGTGTGTGTGTCTGTGTGTGTGTGTGTGTGTGTGTGTGTGTGTGTGTGTGTGTGTGTGTCTGTCAATGACCTACAGTTTTTGGTGAAAAGTGGTGTTGTGTTCAGTGGTGATTGATTGCAGATAGAATAGTTGTTTGGTTTTGCTCTTGCTTTTGGGGTTAAGGTTTTGCAGACACATGAATGTATCTACGTTGATGTCATTTTATTGGCCAAAGGAAGCGTTGCACACTCTGGCTCCGTATGCATTTCTTTTCATGTGAAGTTCCGGCCCTCCAGCCTTCTTCAAGATCAACAGTACTGTAGTACCACAACAGGTACTGGGGATATAGAGAGCCAAAGTGAAACGTCACTTCCTGCTTTCTCCCTGTACCAGCGATGCGAAAAATATGAATGGCGGTGGACGGAGAATAAGGTTACTTTTTTGATCCCGTTTGAATCGTGCCACGGGGTGCCAACGCTAATTTTGTCAATTTAAAACGTAACTTTGCATGTCAAGAAAGTTGCAGTTTGTCGCTTCTCTTCATTGTATATGGATCATAGCGATGCACGGATGACATTAACATTGCTGTTATGGTCGTTAGGCTGTTATGGTCGATAACCGATATTTACCGATGTCGATATGATCTCTATAGGACGAATCAGCGTGACGTCACTTGACACACAGAAATGCGGAACCCCGCGGCGGATAATAGTATGAGTTGTGCCAAACAAACGTTAATATCTCAAAAAATATACATCACATCGCTTATATTTTGACATTCTGAGTGAGAGCAGAATTAGCTCAAGAGTTTGATGTATAATATATGCATGTCATGTTAAAGTTGTGTGAACTGTCGCAGTTTTTAAAATGTAAACAGAGTCAAGCCGGCTAGAGTCAGACACTCACGCCTCGCGCCACTTGGGCTCCATAGGGTTCCATTGCCGTTGCCACCCAGTGACACGGTTTGTTTACCAAAATACTGCTCGGCTGATCCCTCGTATAAAAAACACATTTTTACAATAATAAAATTTGGTACATAGTGAAAAACACATGTAAACACTGAATTTGAAAAAGTAATGCATTTATTTATTTCCAAAACATTTGAAAAAGTCCATAAATCATAGATTTACTGCATTGTTTCCTCTCCATGTGAAAATGTTGGCTGATACCGATAACTGACTAACATCTGCCGATACTGATATGATCGCCGATATATCGTGCATCCCTAATGGATCATATCCTATATGTTTTGCAGTCTTCTGCTGATACCTGCAGCGCGGAGCGGCATCCAACCCTCTTGCATACTCACTTTCCTCCATTCTCCATAGTAGCTCTGGGAGAGCTGCCCCCCAGTGATGTCATCGGCGTCACCGAATCCTGTGGTTGCAAACAACCTATAGGCTAGGCCAGATCATAGTCACACATCTGATGGTGTTACTGGTTAGATAATAGGCTCGTTTGAGATGAGCAAGTTCTGCGCAGATTCGACCAGCGCCTTGCTTGGCCCGTTGCATGATGGTTAGAAAAGTTGTCCGACTTGCTCCGCCTCCCCGACTGCGTGCAGCCACGGGACTCTCGTGAGAGAGAGGGGGGCGCAGGTTTGGAGCGAGAAGAAGAAGGCCAAAACGTCACATTAAAAGAAATGCATAATGGTGGCAGAGTGTGCGACGCTTCTTTTGACTCAAGTCTGCTTCCGCTGATCAGCACCTCACTGCAGCGTTTAGTGTGCGTTACTTTTCCTCTGATGTCATTTGATCTGCAACATGATTGGTGTCTGCTGGTATTTGGGGCTTTGCTTCCACCTGCTGTGTTTCCCCGTGTGTCTGCTCTCTCTCTCTCTCTCTCTCTCTCTCTCTCTCTCTCTCTCTCTCTCTCTCTCTCTCTCTCTCTCTCTCTCTCTCTCTGTCGCTGGGCTTTGGGTGTTTCATCTTGGCATCAACTCTTCCTGTTTGCTGACAGGACCCTGCCTTCATTTTGGATTTTATATATTGTTTAACGTGCTTCCTTACCATAGAGAATGAATTGTAGAAAGGCGCTGGCAGCTCAAATAAGGGCATTGTGTCTACACGGCCGCTAACACAGTAAAGTTGAGACTTCGTTCCATTGTGCTCCCCAAAATCAGCCCCCAACGACCCTGAGATTCAAGAGTCTCATGCTCTACAGACTGAAGCTTCTGGCATACTCTTCGCGCACGCGCTGGAGGCGGGGCTCAGAGGAGGGCGCGCGCACTCTGCGCGGGCCAAAACAGAACATACTCAGTGCGCAGCTCCAGGCTCCAGGCAGTCTGAATGAAATTGAATGTAACGTTCCCAATTCTATGTATTAAATTATAAAAAACGACCCCTCCACATTTGGGAAGGCTAAGCCACACAACTAGTTCGTTATAATCGAACAGCATGCTTTGAAGGCGACTTTACGACGGTGAGGACTCAATCACAGCAGATATCCGCTGATAGCCTACCACGAGATCTCAGGCACAGGCAGCAAAACCGACGCGCTGATAGAAAAATCTCCATGGACGCGCCGCGCTGCGCTCAGGCCTCGCCCCCCGACACGCCCCGTGCGATGTCGTCATAATCGCCGTGCACCCTATGCGCTTGGCTGGGCGCAAAGAGTATGCCAGAAGCTTGAGCTAGCCGGGCTGCCTTGAGTTCTTTACAGTGCACTATATGTGCCTGCCTGCAACCCCTCCCCCTCCCCCACGGTCCATTCTTAGTCAATGACTGCGTTTACATGGACTTGAGTATCCCGGTTACTGTCGGGGTTTTGGAGTATCCCGTTTTTGTGTTTGCGCATGTAAACATCATATCCCGGTTTCAGAAAGCTGGATAAGCCCTTATCCCGGTTTTGAGAAAGCCGGTTATGCGAGGTGGAGTACTCCGAAAGAACCCGGGATACTGTTGCATGTATACACCTTATCCTGCTTTCTGACCGCAGCAGACTTCCTGCGCAGGCACGGCTTCAGTTCAGTTCATCTCCAAAAGGCAGCAGACTTGCAGGCATTTCCCCCCCCCCTCCATTTCATGACCAAACAACGCGAAACACACCGTGAACACCCTCCAACGCGAGGGGCTACCGTACACAACACAGCTTGCGCAAAATGACCCGTTTCACTATCAGAATTTCGTCCAGTATAAAGTATAGAAGTGCCGCACGATTAGGCTACTTCCTCATCAGACCGCCGTCAGACTCCAGGCATTTTCCTCTCTAACCTCGCTGCTGTCGGTCCCGCACATACCTCGTTTTACCTGGAAATACTCACGCGCAAATGTCAGTGCAATTCGACTTAAAAGTCTCACTTCTGAAGCGATGAGGAAAGAGTTTTGCCGAGTTTTGTATTTCGGTGATGAAAGAATTAAATGCTTGGCAGCTTAGATCAGAGTCCTGCGCGGGTCTGATTTTCAAGACCCGGTTCCGCCCGGCCCCGCGACGTGCAGTACCGACCCCGCTCCGCGAACCCGCACATATGATCAATCAGTACCGCAACCCACCCCGCCCCGCAGACATGAGACCCGCCCCCCGACCCAGAACCGCATATATATAATAACCGTTAATCTGCAGTGCAAACATTTTGTAGTGAACCAAACGAAACTGCCACCGTTTCACACGAGAGGCGAACAGCAGTCTTTCTGGCCGAGACTCGTCAGCTGATGTACGTTAATTAGCTTTTAGCAGCTGCTAGCTCACTAACCAGCTGGATAGCTCTGCTATCAGACACACAGACAGTTACAGCAAGCAAAGTGACTTACCAGCTATTTCCAATATGTCCGGTATAATCCATACTGCCTTTATGATTGCTGTTGGAGGAACGTAAATCCACGTTGGGATGAGACCTCTCCACTTTCACGCTATCCATCCATGACATGTTCTTGCCTGTTGCTATGAAAACAGCCAGTGTGTATGTTTGACTGGAAGCTAACGTTAGCCTACTATATTATCTGTCCGACTCGTATTGTCTCCAATCAATCACCTTGACCGCAGCTGAGTTTTGAATGTTTTGTGCAGTCCATATAGCGTCACACATTGCACAGTATGCGCATACTTGAAACGATGCCGGTTATGTAAACAAACTGCGAAAACGTGGTCAGAAACTTTTCTCCTGTTCGAGTCAGACCAGCTGCCAGACACCCCCCCTGCCAGACACACCCCCTGCCTGCCAGACACACCCCCTGCCTCCATCTGAGTGCAACAGAAAAACATACATGGCTCATACGTTGTCGTTGTTCCACCCGCCGCCCGTCCGCATTTATTAATTTTTACCCGCCGCCCGACCCACCAATTTACAGAAGTGTATTTTTTACCCGCCCCCCGCGGTTTTTTGCGGGTACCCGGCGGGGCCCCGCGGAACCCCGACCCGGTGCAGGACTCTGGCTTAGATAGGAGAAAGCATCAAAATGCTGCCCTATTCAAGTCTGTAGTATACAGACTACAGGACGAAGGTGTTGTGACTCAAATTAAAGCCAAAGCCGCGCGCTGCGTGCAAACAGGGACACTCCACCATGAAGACGGAATCCAAGGGAATCCCACGTCTTTGCCCAAAAAAGGTGAATGACGTCACGTCACACGCACCCAATATAAGCAAATAATAATAATAATAATGACCCCGGTTTGTATTGTAACGATCACAGGCGCCTGCGCAAATAGCATGCAGTGATCAATAACCAGGATACTACTACTTATCATGTATACAGGGATATGAGTAACCTGCTTTCTCTCTCTTCCATGTAAACGCCATATCCCGAATATGATCAAAACCAGGATAAGCCTCATAACCGGGATACTCAAGTCCATGTAAACGCAGTCAATGAGGGTAGTCAGTGTATCAGGCTCCAACACTGGGTGCAGCAGGGGGCTGTGTGAAAAGCATGCATCAGTCTTCAGTGAGAGAGTACAGGGTGATGCTTCTTTAAGGGGATGCAACCTGACGTCATGCTGCAGCTGCCAATCACCTGGACACACACACACACACACACACACACACACACACACACACACACTGCTCTGTCTGTTTCACTCTCGTCTCTTCTTATCCTCTCTCTCTCTCTCTCTCTCTCAAAAGTCGTGGCTTATGTGACAGGTGTCAAGGGTCAGAGGGTACACTGTCACACGCTTTTTGGTTGATGATGGTTCTGAAATGTCTTGTTGAGGATGGGCCAGAAAGTGAGTTTTGAAATCCAGAAATGTAAATTGATTTCATCCACCCAGGCAGTGGTTAGAGGAGGCCATGAGAGAAAATGAGCCTGGATCGTGTTTCATCTTCCTGGTTGGCACCAAGAGTGACCTGCTGGTGAGTGTATGGATGATTTTTGATCACTTGCAATGAATGTTACCAGTTTTTTATATTTTCGTTTGAGCAGATTCTATCATTTTCTGCTTTGACCTCATTGTCTTCTCCTTCAGCTCTCAGAGGAACGGCACATGACAGAGAAAGACGCCATCAGGATGGCAACAGAGATGCAGGCAGAGTTTTGGGCTGTATCGGCCAAATCAGGTATGCTCACTCTCTTTAAGTCTCATAATTAAGTTACATTAAATTAAGTTAGGGAAGGGGGGGGGGGGTGCTTTAATCAAAGTCTGACAAGTTAAAATCTCCCAGACAAGAAGTCCAGTGAAATTATTTCCCTCTAAACACAATTTGAATTGTGATAGGCTCAAATTAAATTTCCACACATCTCCTTCTTTTAAATAGCCTAAGTGAATATTTTTATGATGTGTATGTTATATAGCATACCTGGTCATTATGCGGCCCATCGGGTATAAATAAGCATATACCACGGCCTGTCCTGATCTATTGCTTAATTATAAGAATGCCACCTTTTTGTCCATAATTGTTTTATGGGGTATTTTCATACTAATCAAACATGAGCCCAAAATGTTAATTCATACAAATGTTTAACCTGCACCACGCTCTTTAACTTTTATTGATTACAATGCATCGTGGTTGTATCAAATCATGAACCCAATATCGGAGATCAAATCAAACATATTTCCCTCTTAGGGGAGAATGTGCAGGAGTTTTTCTTCAGAGTGGCAGCTTTGGCCTTTGAGGACTCCATACTGAAGGACATGGAGGGAGGAGTCACACCCACCAGCATTGGACATGGAAACGGTATCAGTAAGGAATCACCTTCATCTCATAACAAGCAGAGATGTTTGCCACACTAGTGTGGTCCATGAGTTCTCACATCATGACACACACCACCAGTCAAAGGTTTGGATGTTTTCTGTGAGTTCTGTTCCAAACTGTTGCACTAGAAGTTATAAATCAGAAAGACTACATACACTGTCGCCTAGGTGACGTCACTTTCTCTACCGGCAACGCTGAAGACCCGGCGACATGCCACGAGCTTCCACGAGCTATGTAGTTTTTATACGAAACTAACCCCTACGTTTCAGTTTGACCACAAACTGCGACTTTCTTGACATGTAAAGTTATGCTTTAAATTAGTTCAATGATGTTCATCATGTCTTCATTTATAAATAGACGTTTGTGTTTTCTTGTGATCAGACATAGAAAACACAAACGTCTATGCTTTAAATTGATTGATTGATTGATTGATTGATTGATTAGTTTATTTGGTCATATTGTTCCAGAAATCAATAATCAATACAAGAATTTTCATGTGGATCAAACAGGACCAAAAGGTGTAGACTGAAGCCGGGGCTTATTATGTCTACCCTTTTAACACAGTCTCAAAAAGCCTTTGTAGTGCAAAAGAAAATATTTAGAGAATGAAAGAAACGAAATAAAGAAAAATTAAAAATTAAATAAAAAATGTTACTCAAACTGGCGTTGTCTCGGCTAAGAAGCATCGAAATTCCATAATATATAATGTTATATAGATATAAACATATATCTATATACATATATATATATATATATAATATGGCTATACCACTGTTTTATATTTATCTATAATCTTGCATTTATACATATTTTTGAAAGTCTTAAGTGAGTTGCACAGTTTCATTTCATCATCAAAATTGTTCCACAGGTTCACCCCTTTTACTGAGATGCATCTCTGTTTCACATTCGTTCTTGTTTTTGTTTTCATAAACATAGATGTTAAATCGCATCTGTTGTAAATTGACAAGATTAACGTTGGCACCCCGTGGCACAATTCAAAAAAGTAAACGTTATTCTCCGTCCACCGCCATTCATAATTTTTTCAGCGCTGGTACAGGGAGAAAGCAGGAAGTGACGTTTCACTTTGGCTCTCTCTTGTGCTAGTGGCATTCTCTTCATCTCATGAGACCTTCAATCATATTAAATATAATCAAGTAAGCCGAATCTCAAGAACTCTTACTTGAATTTATTCTCTATCGATGATGTGAAGTGTGATGATCTTTGTGGCTGTTTGTGTCACCAGGATCGGATCGGGCCAACCCGGAGCAGACCGCTGCCAAAGACACCAGCAGAAACTGCTGCTGATGAGAAGACTGTTACTGTGAGCTTCGGCTGTGGAAAATAAAGTGTCTGACCGTCTAGAACTGGATTGTCATGTGCCTTTCCCCATCACCTTTATTAACTCATAAAAAAACTGCCATGTATTGTGGAGATATGTATTATTAGGGTTCAACCAATAGGAGCTTCTGAAAGCCGACACAACATCGATATTTTTGTATTGAACCTTTTTTATGCCCCCCCCCCCTCAAAAACCTTCAACATATGCAGTGTTTGGTCAATCGTTATATTCTTGTCAAGGTGAAAAAGCCTCTGAAATAATCCATGTTGTTGCATACTTGTGTGGGATCTGAATCGGGTCAGGTTCATGTCTTCCCATAGACAACCAGTGTAGTATTGATCACTTCTACACGTGGAATCTGTATTCCAGGGGTCCACGACTGTGGGCCTCTCCTCAGATGCCCTCCCCCATCACAATGATGTTATTTGATCCCATGGCCAGTTGGCCACTCAGCAATTGAGTCAAGATAGCCTGGTATTGCTGTTGACATACTTCAGATACACCCAATAGCCTATATAAAAAAAGTCTGTCTGAAGGCATATATTTGTTCCCCAAAACTACTGTATCTTTGAACTATCTCTTTAATCAAATCACACACATTTAGGCTATTCTATGTGACCTTTGATAAGTTACCGTATGTAATAACTAATGTCATATATTTTTCACTGCCATTCACTGAGTCTTCCTGAAACTGCTTGGAGCCCCGTGGGGAGGAGGCCCGCCTCCCACTTTGAAAAGCCCTGATGGAATCAATCAAACTGCATCATATAATCATATCAGAGGTGGAGCACACTGACTGGACCAGATCCCATTTGTAATAACAAGTCTAGTCTAAGCTCAATATATTGATGTAATAGTGTGTGATAGAGAAAATTTACATCACATTAGCCTTTATTTGGACAATCACTAGTTATTAATATATTCATATACATTTCCATTTTAGTTACATATAGTTATGACACAGACATACTTCATATTTAGATGACCTGTGTACATACACAGATAGACATCATATTTGGATAACCTGTGTACATACACAGACAGATGTATTTAGATAACTTGTACCTTGCATTTGCAGCTCCTCTCTATCGCACACTGTGCCACGGTGCCCTCTACAGGGCCAGAATAACAGATTGGTTGAGTCTACACTACAGAGTAGCCTTCAAGTGTACGTCAAGACTGATGTAATCTGATGTGTGTCCTATATCTTTGACTTTCTGTTCAATGTATGTAAGCCTGTGTATCCATCCGTGAATATACAAGAGTGCATCTCTTGGCCAAGATCTATGTTAAATACATCATATCAGACGACTTCTTCTGACTCCTGGCTCCATTTCATTTCAACTGGTTTTCTTCAAGTGGTTCACTGTTTACCTTTTGGCTGTGGAATTTCATTCTCTAACAGTGTGCATGTTATATATTTGAATCTTTCATTGATTACTTTCATGATAGTATGTGTTTGTTTATACAGTATTGTTTATTCTGTGGAATTTTGTCTCGCCCATTCATATGGGTTGATTTAGCTCCTCATACTATAAAGGTGGCATAAAGGATTATACTGTATGTATGAGTTTGAATCATACTGTACATGTTTGTCTCCGAGTAAGAAAAGTTTAAAGTCTATATGCTGCTCAAAGTATAAACTGGACAGAGAAATATAACATAATTACTTTTTTTTAATCAACACATTATGATGTAATGGAGCAGATATAGAGCTGATAATAGCCTACATTCATGACATCAGTATTTTTTGTCAATAAAACATTTTATTGTTTAATAAAGTCATTTTTATCATGGGACTTCAAGC
The DNA here is from genome assembly GCF_964638095.1 of Poromitra crassiceps. Classification (NCBI taxonomy): domain Eukaryota; kingdom Metazoa; phylum Chordata; class Actinopteri; order Beryciformes; family Melamphaidae; genus Poromitra; species Poromitra crassiceps. The sequence goes on along the minus strand of NW_028152218.1, from coordinate 102,730 downwards.
TGTCTGAGCTGTTCTGATTCCAGCCATGCAAGACTCATAACCGTTATAATTATTACCTCCATCATGGATAAGGACTCCGTCTATCTAGCCAAAGACTAAATAAATATGAAGATAATTCACATCTTATTCTGGCCTATTAAAACCCTCTCTGCTAGCCTGGAACGATGGACAGTTTCAATTGGAATATGGATGGATAGTGAGCAGCTGTACATCCAAGAACGAATATAGAGAGCCAAAGTCGACGTCACTTCATGCTTCACCATGTGCACGGTAGATTTTTTTTTGATCAGTTTTTTTCCCTAGTGAAATGTTCTATGGTCTCTCTTGATTCCAAATATAGCCTAGCTGAATCGTTTGCCCAAGCAAAACTATTTTATAAGCATTTTACGAAATGTAGATGGAAAAAAGAATGGCGGATAAAATCTCTTGGTGAGTATATGCCTAAACCGAAAGTGGGCGTAAATAAACGTACAGCCTGGTGCCGCCAGGTTATCGTAATCAAAGCGATATTTGGCTACAACCCCCTGCTGCTTTTTGGTTGGCTGATTATAAAGCGCAATTGAACATGCTGCTTCCTAATTGGCTAACGCAGATTCAAACGACAGGCGGCACAGCCAGTAGGCACCTGGTTGGCACCTATGTGGCACCGGGTATGCTTGGCACAAGTTGACGTCAGAGCAGTGAGGAGAGTTAACGTTAGATGACCAGGCTACGTTCGGCAACTTGCGTGACTGACTGCTAACACAATTCTGCAAGCGAGACAAACTGCTAAGTGTAAATACTTAGTTTTTTTCCTTTAACCGCGGCGAAGTAAGTTTGATTATAGGTCCGTGTTCACCCGGTGTTAGCGAACTAAATAATAACTTCGACCGAAGTGTGGAGAGATGGAGACTGGAGTGGACTGCCCGGCCGGTCGCCGCAGTAAGTAGCGGTTAATCAACTCAAACACATTAAAATACACATAACTGAATGTACCCACAATTCAAAATGTTCAGTTAAGTGGGTTTGATGAAGGATATGGTGCACATCAGCTAGGTTTGATTACAGTGAACAAGGCCATCTTTGCAGCCCGCCTGGCCCCGGCGGGTCCGCGGCCATTGGCGCTAACGTTAACGTTAAGGTGTAATGTAGCTTCTGCTCAGCTAGCATCTGCTAACTCCCTGCTTTTATCACTTCCAGAGTTCAGGAGGTTCTTCCAGCCGAAGGTCTCGGTGAACCTGGAGGAAGAGACCGTCTTCACCCCACCACCAACCTTCAAACTGACCGTGAGTAGGCTGCTGACTCAGCGATATTTTACATCTTTAAATTGAAACGTTAGCAGAGGTTAGCTAAACTCTTTCTTACAGGCTAGCATAGCATGATGTAGATAATGTAAAATACAACCGTGGTTGTTTGATAACCACGGTTAAGCCGGACCCCAGTTCCAATTTGACAAACTGGGGTTCGGGGACCGCCACGGGTCCTGGAGGGAGTTCCAGGGGGTCCCCAGCAAAATGATGAATTCAACTTCACCATTTTATTTACAACAAGTTAACACACTAGAAGAATGACTAGGACATTTTTGTTATCTCTCTATCTAAATAGAGATCGTTTCCTCCAAATCAAAGAATACAAATACAATTAATAGTATTGTAGCTACTTTCATTGGGTTTTTTTTCTTTTTTTTTTTAACTTAATTTTTATTTGGTTTACATCAACATTGTACATCATTGTATTCCTTCGATTACAGTTGTTTACTTTTTCCTTTTCCTTTTCCAGCAGTGTGCTTATTGTACACATTATCAATGTATATACACTCATAGCTTTGTAATGACAATAATAATGACCATCAAAACTGAAAACAAACAAATAAAAAATAATAAACCTCCACTCCATCATATACATATGTCCAGCAGCGCTTCATAGATAGGGAGAGCAAGAGAGAGAGAAGAGAGAAATTTACTTCGGGGGAACTAGTGATTGTATGTAGGGGAGAGTGGGGTGAGTTGTGCCAGTGGGGAAGTTGTGCCACCCCTTGTATCTAGAAAACCATAGAAGAAATTGGTCATTTGACCACACATTTTCGAAGAGGCATCCATTTTACTCACTCTGCAAAGAAGGGAGGCAGATGGCACAAGAGCTAAGCACATTTAAGTTCAAAAAACTGTTTTTTGCCTCTCAAAGTAAATTTTTTATGATCAAGGTTTATTTATTGTTGTGTCTGAACAATTATAGACAAGCTTGAAAACATTTCACACATGTGTTAGTGTTTTAGTAAGCTACAATATGAGGCTATACTGTTAGCATGATGTTAGCTCCAAACCAGCTATATAATACAAGTTTGTTAAAATGGTGGGGATGGGGTGATTTGTGCCAAAAGGCCTGGGTTAAGTTGTGCCAGTGCAGTTGCAGTTGATTTAGTGAAATTTTATTTCATTTTGTTCTTAAATGTTTAAATAGACCTTGTTGAAGAAGATTGCAGTATTGGCAAGTGTAGCCTGGCTCTGTGATAGTTGATTTTGTTCATTTTGAACATCATTTTTATTTCTGAAAATGTTAAATATGTAGGTCAACTGCTGCTACCGTTTAGCCTTGTTTAACCCTGTTATAGTACACTGGACTTTAGTGTTATCTTTATTTTGTCTTGCTTTGATATAGCATTACAGTATATGAGATGAAAATGTTCTGTTTTACTTCAGTAATCAATGGCACAATTTACCCCAACGTATTCTCTCCAAAGGCACAACTTACCCCGCACCGGGGGCAAGTTGTGCCAAGAGACCACTTTTTTAAGAATAGCCATATTTTTTTAACAGTTTATTTAAGATCCAAAGGGAGTGTTCCCAGTGGTGCACAACATCCTGAAATATATTTACATATTGTGGTTGGAGGCATTACTGTCATGCCCTCACTTTAAAGACACCTCAAGTAAAAAGTGGCACAACTCACCCCACTCTCCCCTATGTATGTATGTGATATCTATCAGAAATGTGTAAGAGAATGGAAATTAGACTAGGGGGGCGTACAGCATTGGGTAGTCATTGCATTATTAGAGTCATGACAGGCCCCCATCTTTTAACAAAAATTGGTTTCTGAAGCCTTAGTGTGTAAGTGATTTGCTCCATCTGGTAAATATCCCACACTTTTTGAATCCATATATTGTATGTGGGGGGATCTGGTTTCAGCCATCTTATAGTAATACACTTTAAGGCCATGTACTTTATTTTGAGTGATTTTCATTTATTTAGGCCAAATTAACTTTGTATGGCCTCATAGGCTACTATGCATGTAAGTGGAAAGGCTTTATTGTGAGGAAGACTAGGTGAAATGTAAAAAGTAGTAATGGAGTGGACTTGTTTGTCATTACTGTTGTTTTTCCTCATCAGAGACGGGCTGTGGTCCCCTCCGTCAGCTCCTCTGGGCCCCCTAGGCAGGCCATGAAGAGACGCAGTGATGAGTCCTTTGCTGACCAACCTGCTAAGAAAAAAGCTCTCAAAAGCCAGGTAGAGATCACACACACACACACACATTTTAATTTCTTTATTGGATTTTCGATTAGAGACATTAATCGTATCAAAACCCAATAGTAGCAAGAGTCAATGCAATACAATACAAGATCATGCTCACAATGTTATCTGTAGGCTATAGACATAGGCAGATCAAAAAAGAAACATTAGACTAAGACTATGGGTATAAGTGACAGCGTCTTTTCCAAATGAAATGACTGCCAATGATGGCAGACACAGAGCAGTACTTGGCCAACTGTTTTGCAGCTTTTTTTGCCAGTCCAGCAAGTTGGAGTCATCGCATACACATTTTATCCACGTCAAATCCACGATACGGTCGTGGCGTGCCGTATACAGTCCCTTGAAAGCGGGGCAGCTGTTCATAATGTGAGCAACTGATTCCGGTTGTTGATTATTGTGCAGTAGACAGTGTGAATCGTGTTGTGATGGGTACCAGAGGGCAAGGTTGTATTTGGTGGGCAGAAGAAAAGTAGTAATGGAGTGGACTTGTTTGTCATTGCTGTTGTTTTTCCTCATCAGAGACAAGCTGTGTGCTCCTCCGTCAGCTCCTCTGGGCCCCCTAGGCAGGCCATGAAGAGACGCAGTGATGAGTCCTTTGCTGACCAACCTGCTAAGAAAAAAGCTCTCAAAAGCCAGGTAGAGATCACACACACACACACACACACACACACACACACACACACACACACACACACACACACACACACACACACACACACAGAGGTACTGAAAACAGGTAGAGAACCACAGTGCAGGGTGGTCACCACCAGCAGAGCAAGATGGAGGCAGTCCCCTGCAGGAAATAGGCCACGTCCATCACTGGGGAAAGCTCTCCATTCACCTCCATACACACCAGCGTCATTTTCCTTGAATTAAACATGGCTAAAAGCAGTTGTGTGGTGGGCTGCGCAGACAACAAATGTAAAAAATCACCAATTAAAGTTTTTTTTTTACACTCCTGAGCAAAACAGGAAAGCCATTGAGAAGAAACATGTGGATCTAGGCTGCAAGGAGAGAGGACTGAGCCAGTTCCTCTATAAAACAGATGAGTTGTGTTCATGTGTGATGAGTTTCAGGATATTTTGCTCTGTATTGACTGCCAGTAGGCTACAAGGTGCAAAAGTCACGTGAAATCTCACTGAATTGTTATCTAACATATCAGAGTTAATTTAGCATCAATCCATACAATCAGTCAGTCACACTAGTCTGAAAAGCATATTGCATTTCAGATGTTTAAATATGAAGTCAAATTAATATCAGGATATTATCTTGCTGGTGAAAATGTCAAAGTATTTCACGTCAGGCCACTGTGTGGGATCATTTATATCCAGCTTTATTGGAGTAACAATAATGAAATTGGACAGTTTGTTTTGTCAATGTACCTTCTCCTCTCTGTGGGAGGCAGTGTGCTGAAATCATTCTTTGACACATTTGTCTGCTTGAAAACAGGATAAACCTCGTCAGACTACTGTCCATATCTGTTCATATTTCCACGGCAGCTTTTACCTTTGACAAGCCATCCAGGTTTCCCCAATGGTGGGCGTGGCTTTCAAACTGACGTGCTCTGCAGTGTCTCTATATACAGTAGTGTGTGTGTGTGTGTGTGTGTGTGTGTGTGTGTGTGTGTGTGTGTGTGTGTGTGTGTGTGTGTGTGTGTGTGTGTGTGTGTGTGTGTGTGTGTGTCATATACCATAACATGGTATGTGTGGAGAACAGCTGCCAGATCCTCCTTACAGTGTTTTTGATTGCTTTGTTTTGAATTGTTCTTCCTAACAGTCTAGGGGTGCGGATCCTGTACATAGGGGGAAAGCTACAGCAGCTGGTCACAGCAAAGCTGTCCTTGGAGAGCTGACCAACTGCCCACGCAGAGCAGTTAAGGCAAAGGTAAAGCTATGAAGCAACATGCTTTGTGTTGAACTAGCTGACAATAGACCCTTCTCACGGGGGCCATTTTGTGTCGAGAAGCCAGGGTAAACACAGGTGCAAGCAAAACACTAATGAGGGTTTCCAACTTCCATGATTGTGAGAAGGGTCTATATGCCTGACTTGCTGGTCGCTGCACGAGCAGCACCTCCTCTGGTCGATCGGGGGCGCCTGTTCAGGGCGGAGGGGAACTGGTGGGAATAGCGTGATCCTCCCACGTGCCATGTCCTGCCAGTGAAGCTCCCCGCTGTCAGGTGAAAAGAAGCGGCTGCTAACTGCTTCCCCTCGTCTCGGAGGAAGCATGTGTGTGTCTATGGCTCTCCCCAGATCGGCAGAGGGTGTGGGGCAGCAACCGGGGCAGCAGGGGGAATTGGCCAAGTACAATTGGGGAGAAAATAGGGGAGAAATCAGAAATAATAATATATAAAAAAACAAACAGTATGCCTGACTCTGAGTGAACTTTGTTCCTTCAGAAGACTGGACCAGTCAAAGAAGACCCGCTCCCCGCTGTGACAGATGTGTCCATGACAGAGGAGGAGGAAATGATGTGCCAGGCTTTCTCAGAGACGCGCCCCATTGAGGACATTGACGAGTGCGATGCCGACTTTCCAGAGCTCTGCTCGGAGTATGTCAAAGACATCTATGCCTATTTGCACCTCATTGAGGTAATACTCTGCTTTTGATTGATTGATTGCTTGATTAATATAATAATTAACTAAAATTATTTAAAAAAATATATATATAATCTAATACCACCCTGATTAGTCTATTTTGAGCTGCCATGCTCGAGTGTGTATTTTCTATGACAAGTGGTTCTGTCTCACTCTCCACAGGCTCAGCAGGCTGTGCGAGCAGAGTACATGAAGGGCTACAAAATCACTCCACACATGCGAGCTCGTACAGTTGATTGGATGGTCCGTGTCCACTCCCGCTCCCCACTCGTTCAGGAGACGTTGTATCTCTCAATCGCCATTTTTGATCGTTTTCTACAGGTACAAACTTGTTTTAAAATGTTTTCTTTTTTTCATCTTCTGTGAACTAGCAGTAGCAGCTAGCTAACGCTCTTCTTATTATGTGCTGCAGGTCCAGGAGGTGCCTCGTAGCGAGCTGCAGCTTGTCGGGGTGACGGCCTTGTGGCTCGCCTCAAAGTACGAGGAGAACTGGAGTCCGGAGCTTGCAGAATTTGCCAGCAGCACGGGCAATAGATTCACAACGGCCCAGATTCTCAAGATGGAGCAGGGGATTTTGAGGAAACTCAATTTTGACCTGGGACGCCCTCTGCCACTGGACTTTCTTAGGCGGGCTTCAAAGGTTGCAAGCGTGAGTACATATATATATATGCCAACCACCATAAATATATATTTTGTCTCCTGTCTTCATGTAGTTGATGTCATCAAGGCAATTAAAGTGACTGTCTTCTGTATGTCTAGTCCTTTTTAGAGACAGAGAGGGTGGCAGAGTACCTCCTGGAGTTAACTCTGATGGACTACAACATGGTGCAGTACCATCCCTCTGAGGTCGCTGCAGCTTCCCTCTGCCTCTCCCAGCTGCTCCTTGATGGCCTTTCATGGGTGAGAAGTCTATATAGGCCTACAGATGGATTCAAAGGTTGAGTTATGAGTTCAGAAGGTAAATGACAGGACTGATCTCTCCTCTCTTGTTGTGTTGCAGACTCCTCTACAGCAGCACTTCTCCAACTATGACGAGGCCCACCTCAAGCCAGTCATGCAGCTCATTGCAAAAAATGTGGTGACTGTGAACGAGGGAAAAACAAAGTTCCTGGTGAGTTGGTTTCCAACAGTGCAACAGTCTCAATAAGATGACGTGTTGTTTTTAGCATGAGCTAATAATGTCTCAATACTATTATTATTATGAATTTCCCCAAGGGGATAAATAAAGGATAACTTAACTTAACTTAACTTATAAGATGACGTGTTGTTTTTAGCATGAGCTAATAACACCTTGTGTTTCCCTCCAGTCTGTCAAGAACAAATATGCCAGCAGCAAGCTGATGAACATCAGCCTCCATCCTGAGCTCAACAGTAAAGTCATCAAGAAGATGGCTGCTCCTCTGATGGACAATCCCTTGAGTTCAGCTCAGGACAGAGCCAATCAGATGACGGCAGACGCGGAGAGATTCACAGCGGCTGAGTGGATTCCGAGAGAGGAGACACGACCTCTGAGGGTGACGCTGAAGAAAGGAGAGACACAACCTGTGAGGGTGACGCTGAAGAAAGGAGAGACACAACCTCTGAGGGTGACGCTGAAGAAAGGAGAGACACAACCTCTGAGGGTGACGCTGAAGAAAGAGGAGACCCAACCTGTGAGGGTGACGCTGAAGAAAGAGGAGACCCAACCTGTGAGGGTGACGCTGAAGGAGTCTGCAGAGAACCAGGAGACGGCTCGGCCATTTCACTTTGCCAATGACGGAGAGCGCGAGGCTTTCTTCCAGAGAATCAGAGCCAGAAAAGCCAAACGCAGCAGTTTTTCAAGATCCTCACATCCTCACAAAATCCTCACATTTCCTCGCAGAGCTGGTAGGCAGACCCAGCTGGATGTGTGCATGTCATGTGAGCTGGTAGGCAGACCCAGCTGGATGTGTGCATGTCATGTGAAGCACGAAGGTGTACACTTCATATGTATATTACACTAAAATGTAGACATATATATATATACATGTATGTATATATATATATACACATGTATGTATATATATATAGACAAACCTTTTTGTTAAACTTTTTTTTTATTGAAGGAAATGTATACTACACCCATATATGTACTGTGAAGTAGGAAGCAAAAAGGAAGAAGATATGCTCTTGCCATGTTGTTAGAGTGACTTCACCTGTGTACTTTAATGTGCTGCTAAAAACTGCTGTATAACAGTAAGAGTTACAGGTTAGAGTGACTTCACCTGTGTACTTTAATGTCCCATTTAAAACTGCTGTATAACAGTAAGAGTTACAGGTTAGAGTGACTTCACCTGTGTACTTTAATGTCCCATTTAAAACTGCTGTATAACAGTAAGAGTTACAGGTTAGAGTGACTTCACCTGTGTACTTTAATGTGCTGATAAAAACCGCTGTATAATAGTAAGAGTTACAGGTTAGAGTGACTTCACCTGTGTACTTTAATGTGCTGATAAAAACCGCTGTATAATAGTAAGAGTTACAGGTTAGAGTGACTTCACCTGTGTACTTTAATGTCCCATTTAAAACTGCTGTATAACAGTAAGAGTTACAGGTTAGAGTGACTTCACCTGTGTACTTTAATGTGCTGATAAAAACTGCTGTATAACAGTAAGAGTTACAGGTTAGAGTGACTTCACCTGTGTACTTTAATGTGCTGATAAAAACTGATGTATAACAGTAAGAGGTACAGCTTAGAGTGACTTCACCTGTGTACTTTAATGTGCTGATAAAAACTGCTGTATAACAGTAAGAGTTACAGGTTAGAGTGACTTCACCTGTGTACTTTAATGTGATGATAAAAACTGCTGTATAACAGTAAGAGGTACAGGTTAGAGTGACTTCACCTGTGTACTTTAATGTGCTGATAAAAACTGCTGTATAACAGTAAGAGGAACAGGTTAGAGTGACTTCACCTGTGTACTTTAATGTCCCATTTAAAACTGCTGTATAACAGTAAGAGTTACAGGTTAGAGTGACTTCACCTGTGTACTTTAATGTGCTGATAAAAACTGCTGTATAACAGTAAGAGTTACAGGTTAGAGTGACTTCACCTGTGTACTTTAATGTGCTGATAAAAACTGCAGTATAACAGTAAGAGGTACAGGTTAGAGTGACTTCACCTGTGTACTTTAATGTGATGATAAAAACTGCTGTATAACAGTAAGAGGTACAGGTTAGAGTGACTTCACCTGTGTACTTTAATGTGCTGATAAAAACTGCTGTATAACAGTAAGAGTTACAGGTTAGAGTGACTTCACCTGTGTACTTTAATGTGATGATAAAAACTGCAGTATAACAGTAAGAGGTACAGGTTAGAGTGACTTCACCTGTGTACTTTAATGTGCTGATAAAAACCGCTGTATAATAGTAAGAGTTACAGCTTAGAGTGACTTCACCTGTGTACTTTAATGTGCTGATAAAAACTGCTGTATAACAGTAAGAGGTACAGGTTAGAGTGACTTCACCTGTGTACTTTAATGTGCTGATAAAAACTGCTGTATAACAGTAAGAGGTACAGGTTAGAGTGACTTCAACTGTGTACTTTAATGTGATGATAAAAACTGCTGTATAACAGTAAGAGTTACAGGTTAGAGTGACTTCACCTGTGTACTTTAATGTGATGATAAAAACTGCTGTATAACAGTAAGAGGTACAGGTTAGAGTGACTTCACCTGTGTACTTTAATGTGCTGATAAAAACTGCAGTATAACAGTAAGAGTTACAGGTTAGAGTGACTTCACCTGTGTACTTTAATGTGATGATAAAAACTGCTGTATAACAGTAAGAGTTACAGGTTAGAGTGACTTCACCTGTGTACTTTAATGTGCTGATAAAAACTGCTGTATAACAGTAAGAGTTACAGGTTAGAGTGACTTCACCTGTGTACTTTAATGTGCTGATAAAAACTGCTGTATAACAGTAAGAGTTACAGGTTAGAGTGACTTCACCTGTGTACTTTAATGTGCTGATAAAAACTGCTGTATAACAGTAAGAGGTACAGGTTAGAGATACTTCACCTGTGTACTTTAATGTCCCATTTAAAACTGCTGTATAACAGTAAGAGGTACAGGTTAGAGTGACTTCACCTGTGTACTTGAATGTGATGATAAAAACTGCTGTATAACAGTAAGAGTTACAGGTTAGAGTGACTTCACCTGTGTACTTTAATGTGCTGATAAAAACTGCTGTATAACAGTAAGAGTTACAGGTTAGAGTGACTTCACCTGTGTACTTTAATGTCCCATTTAAAAACTGCTGTATAACAGTAAGAGTTACAGGTTAGAGTGACTTCACCTGTGTACTTTAATGTGCTGATAAAAACTGCTGTATAACAGTAAGAGTTACAGCTTAGAGTGACTTCACCTGTGTACTTTAATGTGCTGATAAAAACTGCTGTATAACAGTAAGAGTTACAGGTTAGAGTGACTTCACCTGTGTACTTGAATGTGCTGATAAAAACTGCTGTATAACAGTAAGAGTTACAGGTTAGAGTGACTTCACCTGTGTACTTTAATGTCCCATTTAAAACTGCTGTATAACAGTAAGAGGTACAGGTTAGAGTGACTTCACCTGTGTACTTTCATGTGCTGATAAAAACTGCTGTATAACAGTAAGAGTTACAGGTTAGAGAGACTTCACCTGTGTACTTTAATGTGCTGATAAAAACCGCTGTATAATAGTAAGAGTTACAGGTTAGAGTGACTTCACCTGTGTACTTTAATGTCCCATTTAAAACTGCTGTATAACAGTAAGAGTTACAGGTTAGAGATACTTCACCTGTGTACTTTAATGTCCCATTTAAAACTGCTGTATAACAGTAAGAGTTACAGGTTAGAGATACTTCACCTGTGTACTTTAATGTGCTGATAAAAACTGCTGTATAACAGTAAGAGGTACAGGTTAGAGTGACTTCACCTGTGTACTTTAATGTGCTGATAAAAACTGCAGTATAACAGTAAGAGTTACAGGTTAGAGTGACTTCACCTGTGTACTTTAATGTGCTGATAAAAACTGCAGTATAACAGTAAGAGGTACAGGTTAGAGTGACTTCACCTGTGTACTTTAATGTGATGATAAAAACTGCAGTATAACAGTAAGAGTTACAGGTTAGAGTGACTTCACCTGTGTACTTTAATGTGCTGATAAAAACTGCAGTATAACAGTAAGAGGTACAGGTTAGAGTGACTTCACCTGTGTACTTTAATGTGATGATAAAAACTGCAGTATAACAGTAAGAGTTACAGGTTAGAGTGACTTCACCTGTGTACTTTAATGTGCTGATAAAAACTGCAGTATAACAGTAAGAGGTACAGGTTAGAGTGACTTCACCTGTGTACTTTAATGTCCCATTTAAAACTGCTGTATAACAGTAAGAGTTACAGGTTAGAGATACTTCACCTGTGTACTTTAATGTGATGATAAAAACTGCTGTATAACAGTAAGAGTTACAGGTTAGAGTGACTTCACCTGTGTACTTTAATGTCCCATTTAAAACTGCTGTATAACAGTAAGAGTTACAGGTTAGAGTGACTTCACCTGTGTACTTTAATGTCCCATTTAAAACTGCTGTATAACAGTAAGAGTTACAGGTTAGAGTGACTTCACCTGTGTACTTTAATGTCCCATTTAAAACTGCTGTATAACAGTAAGAGTTACAGGTTAGAGTGACTTCACCTGTGTACTTTAATGTCCCATTTAAAACTGCTGTATAACAGTAAGAGTTACAGGTTAGAGTGACTTCACCTGTGTACTTTAATGTCCCATTTAAAACTGCTGTATAACAGTAAGAGTTACAGGTTAGAGTGACTTCACCTGTGTACTTTAATGTGCTGATAAAAACTGCTGTATAACAGTAAGAGGTACAGGTTAGAGTGACTTCACCTGTGTACTTGAATGTGCTGATAAAAACCGCTGTATAACAGTAAGAGGTACAGGTTAGAGATACTTCACCTGTGTACTTTAATGTGCTGATAAAAACTGCTGTATAACAGTAAGAGTTACAGGTTAGAGAGACTTCACCTGTGTACTTGAATGTGCTGATAAAAACTGCTGTATAACAGAGGTACAGGTTAGAGTGACTTCACCTGTGTACTTTAATGTGCTGATAAAAACTGCTGTATAACAGTAAGAGTTACAGGTTAGAGTGACTTCACCTGTGTACTTTAATGTCCCATTTAAAACTGCTGTATAACAGTAAGAGTTACAGCTTAGAGTGACTTCACCTGTGTACTTTAATGTGCTGATAAAAACTGCTGTATAATAGTAAGAGTTACAGGTTAGAGATACGTCACCTGTGTACTTTAATGTGCTGATAAAAACTGATGTATAACAGTAAGAGGTACAGGTTAGAGTGACTTCACCTGTGTACTTTAATGTGCTGATAAAAACTGCTGTATAACAGTAAGAGTTACAGGTTAGAGTGACTTCACCTGTGTACTTTAATGTCCCATTTAAAACTGCTGTATAATAGTAAGAGTTACAGGTTAGAGATACTTCACCTGTGTACTTTAATGTGCTGATAAAAACTGCTGTATAACAGTAAGAGGTACAGGTTAGAGTGACTTCACCTGTGTACTTTAATGTGCTGATAAAAACTGCTGTATAACAGTAAGAGCTACAGGTGTTAGAAAAGAACAGACTTGAATCATATGCAGCTCTAGTGAGGCAGCACCTTATAGAATATATTTTAGTTCATAGATTTGATTTCTTCAAAACAATAAACTTTGACTTTATCAATTCTAACTGCGATCCAGTGTGAGATTTTTGACATTTCCCCCAGTATCTTCTATCATTTTTCAATAAAAAGAAAAATACAGTCTTTGGTTCCATTCTGTTCTTGTGAGTCATCAAGAACTTGTGATAACGTAAAAATACAGTTTATGTAACATTGCCCCCCCACCCTCCACAGGCCCAGCTTCTGTTGGAGTGCTGTGTTGGTCGGCCTCAGGTGGTGGAGACGAAGCAGAAATTGGGCTTAATACAGCAGCATACAGCCTTTCTCTTTCTTGTGTGTAACAGTTACATTCCATGAGTACGTGTTTCACAGTTTGTTGATTTTTGCATGTCGCACGCAATCCATCTTCATGTTTTCCCATCTTTGCCAAGTCCCATGCCAGTCCACAGTGCCCCAGTCTCAATCTAGTCATCACAACTGTGTGTCTTCTCTCACTCCCTAAATAACAATGCTCTTTTCTTACACTATTTTGTATATCAAAGTAGTGCCGCCCCTTCTTTTCATTTTCCCACTCTTTCTGCCACACAGCTGTTATTCTTCTTTTGATAATGGATCTACACTCATACGTCCCAATGGGCACTCTCAGATCGACAGCTTTCTTCAGGGACTTTTTAGCTGCCATGTCAGCTACCTCATTCCCTTCCACTCCCACATGGGCTGGCACCCACAGAAACCCCACTGAACCTCCAGCATGCTCAATCCTATACAACAGAACCAACAGCTCCACTACAAGATCTGAGCGGGCTCCCAGGCTTCCTCCCCTCAAAGTCATCAGAACTGAGGCCGAATCCTGGCTCGGCCTCACCTCCTCCACCCACTGCAATGCCCATATTATAGCAATTAGTTCTGTTGTATACACTGAAACCCCCTCAGACAGTCGTCTAGATCAGAGGTTCTCAAATGTTTTTCAGCCAAGGACCCCTTACAAGATAGAAAATATACCGGGGACCCCCTCATTCTGATTTGTGATTTTGGGCTAAGCTTAATTGTTTCCACGGTAACGTGCTTGACTTTTAATTTGATAGGTTTGTTATTAGAATGTAATCCATGAACCATTTTAGATTTAAAGCATAAGCTATTTTCGTTGAACTATGAAGATTTTGCACACACACATTCTTTTTTATTTTTTTTATTACATTACGTCATTTAGCAGACGCTTTTGTTTTGTCCAAAGCGACTTACAATATCACAATTTGTCAACAGTACAGAAAACCACTATGCAACAAAATCAATTACAGCCAAGATATTTTGATAGACTAGCACCATGTAGGAAGTAGTTTGAGAAGGAATAAGTAAAAAAAAAAAAAAAAAAAAAAAAGGGGGGGGGGGGGGGGGGGTTTTACCTGAAAACTTTTCGCGGACCCCCTGGCAAAGTGCCACGGACCCCCATTTGAGAACCACTGGTCTAGATTTCACAATTTCCAAATCTGGAATGTAAAATGCAAATCCAGATTTTCCAGTTTTGGGATCTTGGGCCCCATCTGTATAAATTTGGAGATAATGTTCCCAGTTGTTTTTTAGCCTTCCCCCCACTACTTTACTATAATCTGTATTCTCATGTTTTCTTATCGTTTCTAAAACAGTGAAATCTATTTCTGGTGTAGGCAAAAGCCACGGTGGTACCAGTGAATTATAGGGGCCACCCCTACCTGTCCCGACTCCAGCTCTTCCATCTCTTTATTAACTTTGAAGTTCTCCCCTTGGTGTCCCCTTAGTTTACTTATATATTGCATTGCTAGTTTTGTTCGTCGTATTCCCAATGGAGTTTCCCCCATTTCTACAAGTAGAGCTGGAATTGGAGAGGTACGGAAGGCCCCACAGCAAACTCTCAGTGCCTTTGCCTGCCCTGCACGACCTCCACTTTCTTTTTCTTTTTTTCAAGATTTGTTTTATTTTTTGTACAGTTGCTCATTCGTTGACAATATTACATAAACATCTCTGCTTGAGCACACGCACATTGCGTAAAATAAAACAAGACAAACCAAACAAAATAAACAAATAAATCCCAACCCCATCCCTCCCCCCACCCATCTCCCTTGTATGGATCTCTACATACATACATACATACATACATACATACATACATATATACATATATACATACACACATACATACATACATACATACATACAAACATTTTCTAGCATTCATTAAAATTAGGTTTGGTCCAGGTAGAGATGCTAATTAGCTATGGTCACCTGTTCTTAGAGACGGTAGCATATCGATAAAGGGCCCCCAAATTTTCTGGAAGGTTGCAGGTTTCTTTCTTACATTATACAATATCTTCTCTGGAGTACAGTAAGACACGAGCTCGTTAATCCAGTGTCTCTGTGATGGAGATACTTGTGATTTCCAGTTGATCAGTATGCATTTTTTAACTGCAGTACTACCAAGTAGGATAAAGTATTTCTTGTACTGGTTCACTTCAGCAGAGCTCATGTCCCCCAATATCCATAATTTTGGGTCCTGTCCAATTTGAGAGCCTACTATCTCTGAAGTTAATGTAATAACGTACTTCCAAAACTCTTCAATCACGGGGCAGCTCCAAAGCATGTGTAGGAGGTCCTACCTCCAATTTCTTGAGAGATGATTTGGCTGCTGTTCCATAACATAAACACCCATAGTCTATTCTTGATCTTATCATTGCTCTGTAAATCATTAATTGTGCGTCCTGACCTGCACCCCATGTACTTCCTGAGAGGGACCGCATTACATTGACTACCTTTTCACACTTTGTGACTATGCTGTCTATATGCTTTTTCCATGTTAACCTTTCATCAAGGTGCACTCCCAAACATTTGAATTCTTTTACCCTCTCAATTGTCTGCCCATACATAAACAAACCCTGACACTCAGTTTTCTTATTACCAAATACAACATACTTTGTTTTTTCCACTGATATCTTAAATCCCCACCTGCTTCCCCAATCAACTATTTGATTCAGTGCTTCCTGCATTCTCTGTTGTGTGTTTAATATTTCTGCCTCTTTTCCAGACTGCCCCATCATCTGCAAATACGGAGAGTCCAAAACCAGCCCCAATGTCGTGAAAGAAAATCAGCTGTCTTCTTCTGTTTTCTCGTTTTATGGCGGTTGGCAGAGCTTTTCGTGCATTACGGCCACCTTCTGAAATTTTGCAGTAATGATTACATGGAAACTAATGAATCCTGAATTTCCCATAAAATACAAGCGCTAAAACACAATAAAAAAAAGAGGTGTGTCCTATGTGTCATTACACACAACACAATTCAATTACTTTTCCAAAACTTTGTATGTAACTACTTCGATTACTTTTCCAGGTCTGGAAAATATGATTTTGAAATTCTACGACTTCCAGGTTTTCCATGACTGTGGGAACCCTTGTAAGGAGGTTTAAATAGATCATGTGAACGGGACAAATATCTTAACCTCTTCAATCCAAACAGAACATTCTGTGCAGCACCGATAAGAAGAGCAAGGCAGTAACACTTATCATTTATTCGTTTTGAATCTTATCTTACATACAAATGTTACATAAATTGTTACTTTTATGACCCCCCCCTCCCCTCCCCCATCCCCGAACTCAAATTCCAACAATGTATAATCAAAAATATACAACCGAATCGAATATTTCTCTCAGTTACAGCCTATATGTCTATGAAATCAAGTTGTCAGAGGAGAAAGCTCTACACCAACTGCAAAAAGAACCATTTCAAAACGAGCCAGGATGAACAGCAGGTGTGATGTTGAGTTTAACACCTCACAGCTGGGAAGGGAAGGGGGGCGGGGCTGGACAGAACAGGGCAGTGGGGCATCCTTTTAAGAAAAACAGAACGGTGGATATAACTTCAACAGACAGATATACAAAATAATAACACTATGATCAACAGTGTTTACAGACTGTCTACAGTATGTACTGTATGAGAGTATTATGCACAGAGGTGCGTGGCATGCTTCCTCCCCCTATGCGGGATACGATGAGGTTATTCTAATGGCTGCCCACAGCAAACCCCAATACACCTCATCATGCCCATCAGAAATGTACACAGTATCAAAGCATCACATTGGCAGGCAGCTACTGAAAAGCATGAGCAACAGATGATCCGTTTTTTTCTTCTTTTTCTTTTTTAAACTCTCTAGATTTACAAAAAGAAATGGGAAAATGCGTCCGAGTATAAAACATTCAACAGAGATAAGAAAAGGCCCGGGAATATTGATTCCAGAACCCCCACAATTAGTACAACGGTGTGGGAGTCAGTGCCACTTTGGTGACAGGACTCAATAAGCTCAGCGGTCCAAAGTGCGCTGGCCAAGGCTTCACTGAGAGAACATACATTCAAGAGTGTGCAGCAATGTTGTAAACGGCGCAGGAAGGAACGCAGCCAAATGCAACCCAGAGATGTGACATGACTGACTTACTACCGTGCCAAGAAAAATATATAGTTTAGCACAGCAACACCTGAACATGTGCTAACACTGCAATCTCTTGAATATACCCCCAGATGACCACCTGCTTTGTGGTTCAGGTCTTGGGTTAGTGGGAGGGTTGAACGCTTACTCATTATTGTCGACGGGATTCCTACACATTTTTTTACTAAGAATGTGAATATTTACCAGCCTCCCATTTCAAATGTTACATTTTTCTGCTAAATAGCTGGTCGGAATGTCTCGATGCACTTTTCCACTGGGCACTGCTATCACGTTGGGTTTTGTAATAAGGACATTTTTCGTTGACTTCAAAAGGTAACGAGCTATACCAATGAGCAAGTTTCACATGAACTACTTTACCAATCAAAAACCCATTTATGAAACAAAAAAAACAATGTTTCCAGAACCTTTAGAAAATGTCAAAATTTCTATTAATTTTCCACCATCTGAGTTTTTCAGTCTGTGCTGGAGTGTGAGATCAGGTAGGTTACTGATAAGATCAGGTAGGTTACTGATAAGATCAGGTAGGTTACTGATAAGATCAGGTAGGTTACTGATAAGATCAGGTAGGTTACTGATAAGATCAGGTGGGTTACTGATAAGATCAGGTAGGTTACTGATAAAGACATTTGACAGCTGATGCCAGGGAGTTGCAGGCTGCACGGCCAGAATTTGAGCCACAAATCTTTTCGCTGTAACTGATTGACACAGATAAGAACGCCTTGAAGCAGAAACAAGCCCCTGAACACTGGACTCTGCAACATCAACTAAAATTCAAAGGCAATTAACCAAAAGGCAAGAGCTAAGAGCAAATATAAATGGAAAAAACTGCCGATTAAAAGAAAAGGGAAAAAGTATGGCCAAAAGCAAAGTGCTGGAAAGGGATTGGCTGAGAACTATGCTCATTAACCAATAGAAGAAGCTTCTCTCACTTCCCAAAATCTGAGGATTTCTATTGGAGTCTTCAAAAGTCTCAACAGATGCTGCACTTTGCTGGTCTGTCACTACCAACTATTTAGGGCTGTAGCAAACCACAAAAGCCATATATGTCACCCTCCATATGCATGCACCTGGTGTCTTATGGCATATACATGCCAGATTTTTCTGTCAGAGTGATGCCTCTTCACATCATTCTGTCAGAGACATACCTCTTCAAATCATTCTGTCATTCTATCAGACATGCCTCTTCAAATCATTCTGTCAGAGACACGCCTCTTCAAAAATCAGGAGAATATGGTGATGGTATACTTAAGGCCTCGTCTTTCCCCAAATCTGTTGAAGAGCCAATGGACATACCATAAGGTGTGATGATGAAAGACAACATCTCACATAACACCTTACAACCCGTATAGTAGTAGTGTCCTGGTTTTGTCCCAGCTTGGTAACAGCAGGACCTAAGAGGGTAGTAAGGCACTACGTGAGACACAGCTCTGCTCTCTCCGTGTCACATTCAGACACTTGACCTTATGGCACGCGGGGGCCAGAATCCGTGTGGCGACTAAATCAGAAAAGTGGAGTTGTTGTTTATGGACTTGTCACCTCCTGCCTCCTGGAGGTATAACGAGGGAAGAAGCCCAGAGGAGCCTAGAACTCAATGCTGGAGGACGACTCTTCCATGTCGGCTCAAATCAACGCACTTATCGAGACTACAGATCACGTCTTGGCCCTTTAAAGCTTTTGGATTCTCTGAATCCAACAGCACTGGGGGAAACTGTGCAACTGCTGTGCTTCTGTACACAATCTTAAAAACAGGTTCTCTCGGGGCTAGCCCAGATGCTAACGTAGTATAAAATCATCGTGGACGTTTGTCTCATGACGGTAGCAAACATGTTCATCAGCCTCGACGTCGACTGCTGACTGCTGCTTGCTCTCTCTCTCTCTCTCTCTCTCGGGTCTGTTTGGAGCGGGTTGTTGTTATCAGTGCACACTTCCTCATAGGCTGCGTCCCATAAGGATGACATCTTTGGGAAAGCCCTCCATCTTGGCGACCTCAAAGCAGCCCAGCTTACTGTAGAAGTCCAACATCCTCTTATCGCTTTGACGCACCTCGCAGAACGCGCCGTGCGACCCTGGAAGTGAAAGACAAAAAAAACTGACGGAAACAAACGCCAGTCAGCAAAAGAGGGTGGGCAGAGGGATTTTAACACTGGCATCAATTCCAGTTACTGACTCAGTGGCCATTTTCAAAAAGAAAAATATGTAATAAAACATATCTATCTAATTGATTCCGGTTGATCTCTCTCTTCGTCTTGCTCACACACGCTTCCTGTAGTTGTAGTAATAAGTAGTAGCAACAATGGTACATTGCCTTTACATATTGAAACAGGCAGATACAGAGGGACGGCGGAGGAGGATAGGATTTGTGAATATTGTGAGTTGAAGGAAGTGGAGAATGAATTTCATTTTATTTTGTATTGCCCATTGTATCATGACTTACGAGAGATACTATTTAAAAAAGTTCACTCCCCTGAGCTAAACTTGTTAGATTTTGAAGAAGGTGCCATACTTGAATTTCTCTTTGACAACATCTTTGCTTTTTCCGAATACATTTCTCATGCGTGGGATAGGAGGAAAAAGATGACATATGATAGATAATTCATATATTTTACTTACTACACATTGTAGTTAAATCGGTGTTTTGCTGTTCATGCCGCGTGTGCTGTGTGTGTGTTTGTATGGTTTTGTATTGTTTATGCACCGGAATCGATATGGTAATTACTTTATGTTGATGTGTCTGATAATCCCATGTGGGATGGGTCATGTAATTTGTCCTGACACGTAAATAAAACTTTCATTCATTCATTCATTCAACAATGGTAAAAAGCAGCAGCAGTAGTGCTCATTACCGTTGGCCTTGATGGAAGACAGCAGACAGCCCATCATGCTTTTAGCCACACTGGGGTCAGTGACCTGGGCGTGGATGTCGACCTTGATGAGAGAGGGGAAGTTGGAGAGGAACGACTCTGGAAGACAATCGTCCTCTTCGTGGAAACTCAGCATCATCTTCTACAAGGAGGACAGATAAGACAAGAGATCGTCATGTCCAACTGAATAATGGCGTGAATTCAAGAGTATGAAGACGATGAGGTAAGAGAGGTGCATTTGGAGTCTACCTCAGCGTCTGAGAGGTCCTTCTCACAGTCCGGTTTGAGGTATTTCTCTTGCATGAAGGGGATCCAGTTCAACTTGCACTTCTTGAGGAAGGGCCGGACGTCCACGGTACCGAGAGCGTAACCGCAGATCCCTTCCTCGTCTTCGAGCACAAAGCCGTAGTTTGGACTCAAAATCAGGAAACCTCCTACTAACCTGTCGACACATAGTGAACATTTAGTCAGCCATATTGATTTGCACTGCAGAGAAAAGCTGCAGGCGAGGCTCTGGTGAGCAGCTACTGTGGACCAGTGTTGTAGTGCTCGAGTCCAGGACTCGGACTCGGGACTGATTTGACTCGACTTGTACTTGAGCAGTGAGCACTGATGACTCGGACTTGGGGTCGAGCATTCATGCATTTGAACTCGGGAGTTGGTGACTCGGATGTGTTGATAGAGCCTTTTTTTATATATACTGTAAATACCTCCGCCACAGAGTTGGTGGAGGTATGTACCCTACCGAGTGCCCTCTAGTTGTTTTTGCTATTGTTTTGTAATAGGCCCTAATAATTTGACTCAAACTCGACTGTCTCTTTTTTGGTGATCAGGACTTGAGCACTGGGGACTCAAGACTCGATTTGGCCTTGAGATATAGTGACGTGACAACAACACTGCTGTGAACATTTTAGGGCTGCAACTAACGATTATTTTGATAATCGATTAATCGGTAGGGTTAGTTGTCGATTAATCGATTAATCGGATTAAAAAATGCACTGATATTGTTTCCATCCGTTTATTGAAAAACAACTTTTTTTTTGTTAAACAAAAACTCACCGGGCTTTGCTACATCAAATAGCTTTGACAGGGCATGAACGAATACAAAATACATACAAATGTATGGTGTAAGTGCAAAAGATATCTTCATATCTTCTTAAATAAAGTGCTTTAACGCAGTGGTTCTCAACTGGTGTAGCCTCAGGACCCACTATTTTCCTTGTCATGAAGTCGCGACCCAAATTTCGGATTTTTTTTGAACCACTCAAATTAATTGCACAAAAAATAGCGCATTAATTTAATACACAATGCCTTCATGCACTGTTATAAACTTCAAATGAACAAAAAAGTGCAACAGAAGTGCAACTAGGGCTAAAAACCAATTGAAATAAGGCAGACTTGAATTACAGGCCTATATGTTTTTAAATTTAAACAAGTCAAACTGGTCATGCTCAGAAAGTCTTATTTGAACTGTACGAAATATGAAATAAAATGCAGACTTATCTTGAATTACATGCCTATATGTTTTTTAACAAGTTAATAATAATAATAATAATAATAATAAAACAAGTTAACCTGGTCATGCTAATCCAGTTTCAATAGTCTGAATTTAACTAATATGAAATAAAAAGGAATCACAGGCAGGCTATATAATAATATATAAACCTACCTGTTCTCCCAAGCCTACAACCTCCCCTACCCCTGACCACCTCCTCCAAACCATAGCTCCAAACCATCACCCTCCCCCCCCCATCCTCCCCCCTCTTCCTCCCTCCTGTTATCTTCCTCCCCTCTGCTTCTCCATACTACCTTGCCCTGAACCGCCACTGTCATCTGTATCTGTTCCCTGTAACTGTTGCCTGTTACTTGTATCTGTTGCCTGTTTTGTTCCCTGTTGCTTGTCTCTTGTTCTCTGTTAAGCGTCTTTGGGTCTGGAAAAGCGCTATATAAAATAAATGAATTATTATTATTATATGATTTTTAGTTAAACTGGTCATAACTTTTAATTAAACTGGGGCCATGCTAATCCAGTTTCAATCATCTGAATTGAACTAAAATTAAATATGAAATTAAAAGGCAGACTTCTCTTGAATTACAGGCAGAGCATATGCTTCAGCTTGTTAAACAAGTAGAACTGGTCAGGCTAATCCAGTTTCAATAATCTGAATTTAACTCAAATGAAATATGGAAAAAAAAAAAAAAAATTGCCAAAAGGGCAACGAATCGATAATCAAATTCGTTGCCAACGAATTTAATAATCGATTTTAATCGATTTAATCGATTAGTTGTTGCAGCCCTAGAACATTTACTAGTCTAGAATATAACTGCATATCTTACCGGTCTCCTATGAGGTCAGGATCCTGCTCAGGGAAAGGAAGTTCTTCGATTCCTTCAGAGTACATCTCTTTGCAGATTTTATAGACAGATGTCTGCAAAAAGACAGACACAACGTATATATAATAATTGAACCCATTATGGCCTCCAACAGTGCATCTAACGTCAGATTAGCCAAGCCCAGAAAATGCTACATCAAGAAGCTAGCTAAAGCTCTCTTTATTCAGCACATACATCTGACGACATACTTTCAGCAATCATACATGTAAATCATGCAGTGCTTCTAAGCATTTCTGCTTTGTGATACTCAAAAACAAAGGAACCCCCCCCCCCACACACACACACACACAAACACCCGCATATCTCACCTGATCTCTGGGGAAGTATGGCCTTATGGAATAGATTTTGGAGGTTGGCGTTGAGGGTGGAGGTTGGTAGAAAAGATCATTTGCCCCATCTATTGGTAACAATCGCTGTGGGGAATCAAAACAGAGCGGTTCAGTTTCCAGGTGAGCAGGTGTTGTGCTGGCCTTGGCTGACTGCCTCACAGCCTATTTGCTGCAGTTGAGCTACTATCAGACCAAGGGGAAACTGGGGAAAACGGTCGCTCTGGACTGAGAAATATTGTAAAAAAAAAAAAAAAAAAAAAAATCATCATATACAGATGTAACATAAAATGACCCATGTCCCTTGTTGATCTGACAGTGGACCACAGCAGCAAACATCACACAACACCTTTCTGACTTTTGCTAAAAGAACAGAGGACAACAGGCAATCCACATTTCTTTGTCAAATCAAATGAATGAAAATGAGGGTAGCGCTTTGGTCTGAGTAAGGCTTTTCCTGGCTGAAGGAGATGCTCCTTTCCCTTTTGTTAAAGCATCACAATAGATTTCGCTGCGCAGGTGGCAGGACCCCCCTGTTGAGAAAAGTCATGATGCGTGCGCAGAGAAGACAGAGAGAACTCCAGGAACAAAGCCAAAGAGGTCAATGGAATAAGACTTATCAGAGATCATTCCCTCATAGCGGATCGATCGATCGATCGATCGATCGCCACTAATGAGTCTTGCTACTCTCCAAAGTTGGAGATATTAATTTTTAGTGCTGGTACAATTAGTGTGTTTGTTTGTTCATAGAGTTTTCCACTTGTGAACACGCTTGCGTTCTCGCTGGCGCGGTGCGATGCGCGTGCTTGCGCGTGCAAAGGGTTGGGGGGGGAGGGGGGTTTGTGTGTGTGTGCTGTGCTTTCCTGCAAAGAAATGAGATGTCATGCTAGCTTGCGCTGTTGTGTGTGCTACGGAAAAGCAGCATCTCCTTTTGGGCAGCCGCTGAAAGAAATCCAAATAGAAAAGTCAGTTAGAAAATGCGGCGCCAAAAACATTGGCTGTAACCTCTCTTTTTGTGTGGATGGATTTAAGCAACTAAAGCTTACGTGTGCAACTCAGGGGAAATCTAATCTAATTTAGGCTTAATGCATTTTTTTGTAATACTTTTTCGTATTGTAGCATTGCGGTGTGGCTAACAAGCTAGCAGAAAGTAGGCAGGAGACAGACATTCACTTTAGCTCAGCCGAGCGTATTTAATACCTGCCGCAGCGTACAGTCTAACCCCGGAGTTGGAGGTGTGCCGGGCGAACGTGACAGCTGGCCGGTAGCTGTCGTTAGCGTCAGACCCGCTTCTATCAGCTCACTTCCAGTTCAGCAGCTAACGTAGTGACATGCTCTACTGTCAGACCGGTCACAACATCCTGGAGTCCCACTCTAACTCTTCCCCGTATTTCCAACCCCGTTCCTATCCGGCCAATACCCATACGGACACACCTCCCTCCAAACAGAACCTCCGAACACAGTAACGTCCTTCCCACTCCTCCCCAATTCCCCAAGTCCATCTCCCCGCGTTACACAGCCCCCCCCCTTTTAATACTCCTCGCCCCCGAGGAGATCCACCTCATAGTCCCCTAAACGCGGGGGAGGCCTCCTCCTTCTCCTGGGCCTGGCCCTCCTTGAAGTTCCCTCCCCCCCAGTGTCCACTTCCCCCGTCCCCGCTCCCAGACCCGTACTCGGACTGTCCACTTGCAACGGCTCCGGGGCCGCTTGCAGACCCCCCGGGGACTGTTGAGGCGCCAGTTGACCCCCCTCCCCCGGTGATTGTGGCGGCGTCCTGTTTGGCCTCCCATCAGCAGCCTGGCCCGTCCCTCGGTACGGTGCCAGACGATCGCGGTGCAGCACCACCACCCGCCCCCGCGGAGCCATCTTCGTCCTGTAGGTCACCTCCCCCATCCGTTCCAACACACAGCACGGCCCGACCCAGTGGCTTTGCAACTTGGGTGATTTCCCCTTCGTCCTCTTCGGCCCATATACCCACACTAAGTCCCCTGCCCGGAAATGCGTTCCCTTAGTGTGCAGGTCATATCCTCTCTTCTGCCGCACTCCAGCCATCTCCGCTTGCTTCCTAGCAAACTCGTGCGCCACTTCCAATCTCCCCTTCAGCTGAGACGCATACTCCACGCCTGCGGGCACCTGAGGCGCGTCCGGCGGCTGTCCATATGCCAACGCTGGCGGCGTTCTGAGTTCTCTCCCCAGCATCAGCAGGGCGGGGGTACATCCTGTAGTCTCCTGGGTTACCGAGCGACATGCCAGAAGGACCAGCGGCAGCTGTAAGTCCCAGTCTTTCTGATCTTTAGACACCACCAGGGCCAGCTGTACCCCCAGGGTGCGATTGAACCTTTCCACCAACCCGTCGCTCTGAGGGTGGAGTGGTGTCGTACGGGTCTTGTGTATGGACAACTGTCTGCACATCTCTGCAAACAGTTTCGCCTCAAAATTCCTCCCTTGATCCGAGTGTAGCTCAATGGGGACCCCGAACCGGCTGAACATCCCTTCAATCAGCACTTCACATACTGTAGCTGCCTCCTGATCAGGAACAGCATAGGCTTCGGGCCATTTTGTGAAATACTCCATTGCCACTACAACGAACCGGCTACCCCGCGGGGTGCGAGGGAAAGGCCCGAGCACATCCACGGCCACTCTGTCCATAGGGGCCCCCACCTGATACTGCTGTAATGGAGCTCTGCTTCGTCCCGTGGGACCTTTGCGGGCCACACAGGGGTCACATTTCTGGCAGTATGCCTGCACATCCCTCCTGCAAGTGCTCCAATAGAATGTCTCTCTGACCTTATTGAGCGTTTTGTTCTCCCCGAAGTGTCCCACCCCCGGACGGCCGTGACTGAACTGCAGCACTTCTTCCTGCCGGCCCTTAGGCACCACCACCTGCCATTTCTCCCGGCCCGAACTCGGCTCCTTCCACCGCCTGCAGAGCACACCATCCTTCAGCGCCAACCCCTCCCATTGTGACCACAGCCCCCGTAATGAAGGACCTGCGGCTGCAATGTCGGGCCACTCTGGTCTCCGATTCTCCGCCAACCACCCCAGCACCACCCTCAGTTCCGGATCAGCGTCCTGTTCCCCGGCCCAGTGTATCGGGTCGTCGAGCCGCAGAGCCATACAGAGTTCTGCTCTCCCCTCCCTTGCATCCGCACGATTGCAGTGAGAGCAGTCGGTCCCGCACGGCCGTCTCGAGAGCCCATCTGCGTTGGTATGGACGGTTCCTCTTCTGTGCTCAATAGAGAAGTTGTACTCCTGCAGCTTCTCTATCCACCTCGCCACTTGTCCCTCCGGCTCCTTGAAGGACATGAGCCACTTGAGCGATGCGTGGTCTGTCCGAACCGTGAAGTGGATCCCACACAAGTAGTACTTGAAATGCTTCACTGCGTCCACCACTGCCAGCAGCTCTCTCCGGGTCACACAGTAGTTCCTCTCTGCCTTATTGAATGCCCTGCTGTAATAAGCGATCACTCGTTCCCCCTCAGGGGTGACCTGGGCGAGCACCGCTCCCAGGGCATCTCTGCTCGCATCTGTATCCAACAGATACTCTCCATCAGGATCCGGAGTCGTCAGCACTGGGGATTGACACAGAGCGGCCTTGAGTGCGTCGAATGCCTGCTGTTGCTCGGGGCCCCAAGTGAAGCGTACATGATCCTTGGTCAGGAAATTTAGGGGCGCCGCCACCGTCGAGAACCCCGGAATAAATCGTCTGTAGTAGGCCGCCAGACCCACAAACGACTTAACCTCTGATACACTTGTTGGCATTGGCCAGTCCCGAACCGCAGAAGTCTTCTTCTCCACTGTACTCACTCCCTCCCCGCTCAGCTTGTGGCCGAGGAAGATGAGCTCTCTGCGCAGGAACTTGCATTTCCCCGGGTTCAATTTTATCCCCGCCTGCTGTATCTTGGAGAAGGCCAGGCGAAGCGCCCCCAGAGCGGTGTGGAAGTCCGGTCCGTGTATCAGGACATCATCAAGGTAGATCTCTCTGTTCTGTGCGGGCACCTCAGCCAAAACTCTGTCCATAAGTCTTTCAAAGGTCGCTGGCGCGTTGCACAGCCCGAAAGGCATCACTGTGAATTGCCATAATCCCGAGCCTGTGGTGAAAGCTGTCTTGGGCCGGGCAGCAGCTGACAGTGGCACCTGCCAGTATCCGCTCTTTAGGTCCAACGACGAGAACCAAGCGGAGCCCCTGATTCCATCCAGTGCATCGTCGACTCGGGGTGGGGGGTAGGAGTCTTTGACGGTCACGTCATTCACTGGCCGGAAATCCACACAGAAACGCAAATCATCCACATCTTTCTTTGGCACCATGACTACCGGTGAGACCCATGCGCTGTTTGAGGGCTCAATCACTCCAGCCGCCCGCATTTCCTCCAAACACTTTTGTGCTGCTGCCTGTCTTTTCAGCGGGATACGTCGCGGCCGCTGTCTGATGGGGTGAGCCTTGTCCGTGTCTATGTCGTGCTCAATCAATTGCGTCCGGCCCAAGTCTGTGGGGGAGGTGGAGAAAACGGACCGATACTCCCAGAGCACATCGTGCAACTGCCGCTGCTCCATCTCCGAGAGTCCCTCTCTGTTCTGTTCCCACATTGTCTTTACGGCTTCCTCCCGGGGGTCGGGAGTGGGGGAAACCACCGCTCCGCACACGGCCACTGTCTCAGCCGCAGGAACTCCAATCGGTCGGTGCCTCCGCTGGGGTAGGGCCTCCCATGAGGGCTCTGCAGGGGTCTCCTCTTCTGGAGGGGACATATTGAGCCCCCCCTCATGTGTTTGGTCCCTCATCAGAGCATCGTGCTCCCCCACCGGCTGCAACGGCCTTTCCTTTATATCCGCTACGTGCTCTGTCTGTGCTTCCCCCGGACACGCCCCCATTGAGGCTGACTCTCTTAAATCCCCGTCATCCCCCGTTTCTGCGTCCCGGGCCCCCCCCCACAACATAGGCAGTGGTGTGCCGCCTTTAAATGTCACTGTCCCCCGTGGCCAATCTACCACCCCCCCATTAACCTTCATGAAATCAAACCCCAGAATGCACTGTTCACGGATATCGGCCACCCACATGCGACATGGAAAACTCTGTTCCCCTACCTGCACCACCACTGCATGCTGACCCAGTGTGAGAGCCCTGTCCCCCGTCGCTGTGAGGAAGGGGCGGACATTAGGATTCACTTGCAGCTCCTCCCCTAAAAGATCTGTGCGAATGAATGTTCCCGAAGACCCGGAGTCCACTAAGGCCATAACATGCCTCCCGTTGATTGAAGCCTTCACCCTTGCTACTTCAGGCCCTTGAGGGGCCCCTGTGCACTCTTCAGCCAGACAGTTGTTAAGGCCCGGCGACGGCAGAGAATGTGTCAGGTCCGGGGCGGAGTAACCTCTTCCTACTCCGCCCCCCTCTCGTTTCCCGGCGGGTGCTCCCGCTGGAGTCTGGAGTCCATGGCTAAGGGGCAGCTGTATTGGATGTGCCCCTTCTCACCACATCTATAACAGACACGGTCCTGTGCCTCTGTCCAGCCACGCTGCGATTCTCCGTCCGTTCTGGGGTTTTGAGGGAACTGTGCCTGTGCAGAGGGTCTAGCTGGGGGAAACAGTGATTCTCCGTCCGTCCTGAGGGCTTGAGGGAACCGTGCCTGTGCAGGGGGTCTAGCAGGGAAAAACTGTGATTCTCCGTCCGTCCTGAGGCTTTTAGGGAACCGTGCCTGTGCAGGGGGTCTAGGTGGGGGCAACTGCTGGGGTCTCCTAACCCGTCCTTCAGTGAGTACCTGCTCCACTTCCTGTGCGCGCTCCAATGCGCTATCCCACGAGAGAGGGTTGCTGAGGCGAACCTGCTCCCGCAGTCTGTCAGGGGTCAGTCCACTGATAAAAGCCTCTTTGGCTAGGATGAAACGGTGTTCCTCGCTGAACTCTGGGAATGCCTTACGGGCCAGGTGGCGTAGATCAGCTGCATACACGCCCAGCCTCTCTCCATCCCCGCGTCTCCTCTCGTTGAACTGTTGGCGGGCAGCAGATTTGGATGTAGGCTCCCCAAACTGTCGCTCTATTGCCTTCGCTATTGCCTGGGGGTTGGCCAACTCCGTCTCAGAGAGATCCAACAGGACCCGTCTCCCCTCCCCCTCCAGGGCTGCAGCCAACTGAACCGCGCTCTCAGCCTCGCTCCACCGGTTAGCCCTGGCTATGAGCCGGAATTGTGTCCAGTATGTCTCCCACCCCGGACCACCATCATAACGACCCACTCTCACTGTGTCCCCCCCCCGATAGGGCGCTGCGGCGGTGGCCGGAATTATCCCGGCCAGAGCCCCCGCCAGCGCACTGGTGAATGCACTAGTCAACATCGTAGTGTTGTCTGTCTGCCCGTTGTGGGAACAGGCAGGCTGGTTAGGCGGAGGAACGGTGTAGCTCATATTGACAGTCTCAGGGCCCCCAGCTCGGCTAACAACCGGGCTATAAAACACAGGCTGCACGGGTGTGCTGTGAATATTAAAGCCGCCAGGCCTCCCCCCCGCACCATATCTCACCCCCCCCGAATGTCCAAACATACCCCCCTCATGTCCATTCTCTGCATCCCCGTTATCATTCGCTCGAGAAGCTCCTCTCCGCTCCCCTACCTCCACACTCCACCCCTCTGCACGTAGCTCCTCCGTCCATTCCTCCTCTTCACCCCGCTCCAGGCCAGCCGGCCGTGATGCATCCAGCAGCTTCACTCTGGGTTCTGGTTGAACAGATGACGGTACTCCATATCCCGCCATGCTTTCTTCTCTCCTCTTCTATCTCCTCTTCTTCTCTTTGCTTATATTTATTATCTTCGTTTTTATTTTTATTTTATTTTATTATTTTTTCTTTCCTTCTTCCTCTTTCACCCTCTCTCAGCCACTGGTTGCGTGGCCAGGGAAGAGAAAAAAAAATCACGCCTCGTTCTTTCTCCTCCAATTTACTGATACTTTCTTTTTCTTCCTCTCTTTTCTTTCTTTCTTCTTAAATGTTCGTTATTCTTTAACACTCCCTCCTCCTTATCTGCTTTCTGTTAGCCACAGGCGACGTGTGTAAAAAAATCCACACTTCTGGCACCAATGTAGCATTGCGGTGTGGCTAACAAGCTAGCAGAAAGTAGGCAGGAGACAGACATTCACTTTAGCTCAGCCGAGCGTATTTAATACCTGCCGCAGCGTACAGTCTAACCCCGGAGTTGGAGGTGTGCCGGGCGAACGTGACAGCTGGCCGGTAGCTGTCGTTAGCGTCAGACCCGCTTCTATCAGCTCACTTCCAGTTCAGCAGCTAACGTAGTGAACAGGCTCTACTGTCAGACCGGTCACAACATCCTCGAGTCCCACTCTAACTCTTCCCCGTATTTCCAACCCCGTTCCTATCCGGCCAATACCCATACGGACACACCTCCCTCCAAACAGAACCTCCGAACACAGTAACGTCCTTCCCACTCCTCCCCAATTCCCCAAGTCCATCTCCCCGCGTTACAGTATGTTTAAAATAATCACTTAAAAACAAATGACTTTTTACCCTGTGCTTTAGTTTACTAATATGTCAATGAAAAAGTGTCAGGACAAAAAAGCTTCATAATTATGTTATGATGGTCTTGCAAGAATCTAGCTCATTCATGCAGAGGGACAATGACCAAAGAGAGGGCGCCATTTTAACACCATATAAGGACATAATGGGTGTGCCTTGATGTTTCAGTAAGTGCAAGTTGCTTCAGTTGAAGAGCATCAATATTGAGCAGGATGGTGGATATCGGAAGCCAAAAGCACACAACTCAAAGTCTAAAGCTGTAAGCTTCAGCTGCCATCACCCCACTCATCTCACCCACTCGTGTGAAGTCACATTGTCATGGTGTCTGCCTCGTCACATGACCAGGGAGCATGCGTCATCCAACCAGGAAGACAGAATGAGAGGTTAGTATGATGATCACCCCTTGTATCAGGAGGCCTCTCTCATCTTCTCATGCAAAGCCACGACCAGGACAGCCCAGAGATGGGTTGTTACGCTGCAGGGGACCCAGCCTGGGTAGGAGGATATCTAAAACACTTGGGTTCATTGTGACTACGTATAGTAGTGCTGCTGCTAGCAAAGTTACAGCAGCTGCTTGTCACAAATTCTCTACAGCTACAAAGGTGGAATGGCTGTGTAACAGTGGTGACGGGGACGCCCTGTCATGTGACCAGACAAATGCAGCGCGCGCGGGTATGACACCTAGCACTGTTGCTTTCAAGTATCAACCTCACCCTAATGCCTTAAGACACTTCCTCTGATGAGAGCTGGCACAGCACAGCACACAAGATGCACCCACAGGGGGGAGGAACTCAGAACTGGCTTCCCTCAGCATTCCCAAGTGAAATAAGGGACTAACAATTAATTGCTTCTCAGTGGATACTTCCAAATGAATGATCTACCAAGCCTGCTTAGTCTTCTCGATGCAGTCACCGTTAGGCAGCAGACTTACAACTCTTGGTCTTGCTTGGTCCAACCAAACATCTGTGCTAGGCTTAGCACACTGACCATAACTATTCACCTTATGTAGCCACGCCCATTGTGTGACCGGTTGTGTGGTCGTGTGATGACTTCCGGCAAAGAAAGAGAAAAAGAAAAATGACGGCTGCTCCAATATCATCTAACTCTGAATTAACTAATAATTTAGCCAATTGTATGTAATATACAAAATAAAAGCAAACGGCAATGTCTAAGAAAGCAAAGCCATGTAACTGGCTCGTTAATTCTCGCATTCCAGGGAATTACGTTAACGTCTGCGGGTCTTATTGACGTTAGTGGCTCGAGCTGCGCTCGGAGGAGAGAAAACTATCTGAAGCTTTCTTTGTTGGAGTCCAGGTATGTTTTACAAGAAAGTGCTCGTCATTGTCGACGATAACGTTATCTGACCTGGTTAACAGTGGATACTCCGCTTGCTTGCTGTGGACCGAGCTCAAGGTAGTAGGCTACGTTCTTTGTTTTACCCCCTGCACTGTCCGCTACAAACACAACTCTCTTCTTCTGACGTTCTTTTGGAAGTGTTAACACGACCCGGAAGAATTTGGCCCGCCCCCCGCGCCTGAACATAAGGTGAATAGAGTTAAAGCTATCTGTGAGAAGAATGACGATCATGTGTCACGGTCAAATGTCAAAAGCCAGGTGTGAGTTCTCCTGAGTAGGTGCATCGGGGCTGGTCTGAGCCATCTCTACTGTATGAGCCTACTGATAGAAACAAATGACAAGTTAGAGAGAAGCTGTCAGAGAGAAACATTTGGGAGTTAAGACTTATCACTCAAAGCTAAATCGCTGCGCAGAATGTGACTTCATCCGGAGGGGAGCCGTGTTCTTTAGATATTTTGAATATCATAAATATCCATAATAATAACAAGAAATAGCGATATGGTGATGTTGTGTGTGACTGTCTCTGAGACTGACTATGGTCAGTATTCCCAGATCCAATCACACTATTGCTATACTTCTAATGTGTAGGGGGTAAATAAGGGCCCTGTGTTCTCATGTGTAGGGGGGGGTAAGGGCCCTGTGTTCCTGCTCATACATACCAAGCCACTGGACAAAAGACTTGACCAGAGAAATGATGCTCTTGATGCCCCAGATGTACGTGTACAGGTCGTACAGGATGCTCCGGTTGGGCGAGTTGGTCAGACTTGTGAACATGTGGATGACGGAGCAGCAGATCTCCTCAAACTGCTCGGCCCTAGATTGCCACTCTGCCACCTGCGGCACAAAACAGTGATTGGAAATGAGGGGAAAAGTTGTGGAAAAAAACAGTTGGAATACGAGTACATGTAAATAACGGGCGACAGAGGGACAACGGTCTAATCCGGTGATTCCCAAAGTGTGGCCCGTGGAGGTACTGCCTGGAAAGCCATCCTGGATCCTATGAAACTAGAAGACATCCATTGGCACCGACCATGTCCTGCTAGCTTGTCGGGAAGAGGGATAAATAACGCTGCAAATGTAGGCTAAATCTTGGTGAGGGAAAAACTATTTCAAAGGGGTCCCTTGACCTCTCACCTCCAAGATATCCGAATGAAAATGGGTTCCAATGAGTCTCCTGTTTACAGATAAGGTAGCATTTTTCACAGCATTCATAGCTTGTGGACTGATTTTTTTTTCCCCTGTACAGTTTTCTCAACAAATGTGTTCTGATGAGTAAGCGAGGAGAAAATGTTGGCAATCTGGCTTTTGGGTATTTTGTCAAATGTTTTATGTGGATGGATTATTAATTTCAAGTTCACATGTCATGCTCGTTTTTTTAGATTTTTTTTTTTTGCCTTTTTGCCTTTATTAGATAGGACAGTGGGCAGACATAAAAGGTAGGGAGAGAGAGAGGGGATGACATGCGGCAAAGGACCTCGGGTCGGATTCGAACGCGCGTCGGTCGCGCGAAAGACCGAACCTCCGTGGTACACGTGCTACCAGGTGAGCCTCAAAAGCACGTTCACATGCTCTGTTAACAGAATAAAAAAATATCGGGATATAGTTCATCTGAAGTCTCGTGTGTTGATCAGAGTTGTGATTAAAAGGGTTGGGTGGGCCCCGGAAGATTTTCACATTTCAAAGTGGGCCGTGGCATTCTTACGTGGCTGGGCTTAATGGCTGGGCTAATCTATTTACCCAATACACAGTTACTACAACATGAAGCTCGTTATGTTTCATCTCCCGCCACAAGCACACCACCCAATGGGCAGTATATTGTAGTGCCTAGCACCATCCCCAGGCCTGAATAAGTTCCTTGTCAATAATGGAACAGTTCTAGCAATTCGCTTGGGAAGTTCTTGGTTATCTGGGACCCGTTTCTGGCCTATTTGGTCGAGGTTAATAGCGATACGTGACTCGCCTAACTGACCTCTCATGGACCCTTTACGTGGGATCCCACGGATCTTGCAGGCACATAGGCACCTTACGCGGCTGGTAGTGCCAAGCTGTAGTATTGGAATGTGAATTATATGTTTGTTTTTCTTTCTTTCTGTGTCTGAGCCTTTTGTTCTTCACGTTTTGAAAATTGCAAAATAAAATATTAAAAAAATATATATGTAAGGGATAATGTATATTGAGGCGGTGATTACGGGGGAAATAATGACCGACAGGTGATGATTGAGCCCGACGCGCAGCGGAGGGCTTAATATTCACCTGAAGGTCATTATTTCTGACAAAAATAATTATTCAAATAGATTTTTTAATAGCGTTTTCAACGACAAAGCGGTTTCATTCGTAATTGGCACACAAGACACCACAGCTGCAACTGGTTGGCCTAATTAGTAGTGTTTGCTGACAAAAAGCTCTTATCAACTGATTAATCCAGGTGTGGCAGAGCAGCGGTCGTTTGTTGAGAAATAATGACCGGTGAATCTTGTTGATTGTCTGATTGACCAATCAGAATCGAGTATTCAAGAGAGCCGTGTTCTAAAATAATGTAACAGTTCTCTCAGGGAGGGATGAGGCTCAAACCCACCTTCTCTGGCTCCTCGCCCTCACAGTTGACACTGACGATGCTGCTGTTGGCCCTCAGCCAGTTGAACTCCTTCAACATGTGCACGGCCTTGGGTCCGTGCTCGTAGGGCAGGTAGAAGAGCTCCGCCAGCAGACCCAGGTCCTCCAGCGTGAGGGGCTCTGCTGTGAACAGGGGCTTCTCATCGGGCCCAGGAACAAACAGATCCTGAGGAAACTAAAAAAACAAGCCATCGTGGGACTTTCTAGCAGAAAGGCGTTTTTGTATTCAACTGCAGTGGATGCACACATGGGTGGGGAATCACCAGGTGTCCAACAACACGATATTATCACGATACTGAGTACTGCAATATTGTGATATATTGTGATTTATTATCTTTTGTCGACTGCAAATTATGTCACGAAAGGAAAACCTTGTGTCAACATCTCTTTTATCTAAGATAAAGTTTCCAGTCTGTTCATCTCACTTCAATCATTGTTATTGCAACAAAATTGCCATGCAGACAGACTGACCAACACGTCATAAATGTTGCATGCACCTGATAATTTAAATGATAAAATATTGCAATACTTGGCATTCGTGCGATACAATATATTGCAGCACAAAATATCACGATACTATGCTGTATCGATGGGTTGGACCTGGGGGCATTGGGCAGGAGAAAGGAAGCATTGGCGTTCTGTGCTATCATGCACGAAGAGGATGAAGTCACTAAGTATGCTGTTTGAGGCTGTTTGAGCAGCTCATCTGTTTGCATGGGAGCGATATCACTTCCACAGTCTTCCTGGATGCACTCCTCAGGAGACTTGAACTCTGCCAGGCTCTCCTTGTCTGTATCCATGGGCTTGAGGTCCTCAGCCATCTTGTCGGCCAGGATGACAACGTGTTTGCCCTCTGCGTCAGCCTCGGCTTCTGTCTCGTCCAGCTTCTCCACCACCATCTCCATGGGTTCCTCATCGGAATCTTTCTTCTCCACCTCCACAACAGACGGGAACAATGTCAAAAATAATTCTCATAACCTTTTCCACAGATGCACACAGAAAAGATTTTGTCGAGACCCACAGCGCATGTGGGGTGGGGAGGGGATCCAGAAATTGGGGGGAGAAAGTCTCTTTTATTTATTTCCTATTATTAATTACATACTACCCAATAAAGAACAGACATTATTTGTAGCCATATGTTTTCTCAAGTGTAATATCACACAGGGACAGAGTGAACAATGTCACACCTGTCTGAGTAAGCAGAAGTTGCCTCTTGGTGAGCACAGTGCAGTGACTCTCTATGGGGTGTAGGGCTGCAACTAACGATTATTTTCATAATCGATTAATCTGACGATTATTTTCCCGATTAATCGATTAGTTGTTTGGTCTATAAAATGTCAGAAAATGGTAGCAAATGACGATCAGTGTTTCCCAAAGTCCAAGATGACATCCTCAAATGTCTTGTTTTGTCCACAACTCAAAGATAATATCAGTTTACTGTCATACAGGAGTAAAGAAATCAGAAAATATTCACATTTAACTCATTCTCTGCCAAGGACGTACCCGGACGTACTTTTAACAATGGCGTTCTGTGCCAAGGACGTACTCGGACGTACTTTCATATTTTGGTTGTTTACATTACATCAGACACTTTCCCAGCCTGTGACATTGTTTCAAGTCAAACTGATAAAAGGAACCCGCTAGTTTAGTATTTATAGTATAGTCACCCATTTAGCAGTAATCTATTTAGCAGTAGCTAGATGAAGAGAGGCGGTCGCCGGCGTGGCCGCAGCCGCAGCACTGCTGGGCGTCCTCAAGGCCCACACTTGGATTCCCCTGGGCCCAGTTCCAGCACGCACCGCGGTCCACGCCAGCGGACAATCGAAGAGACCATGGGGCTTCGTCGTCCCGTGCCCCTGCCCAGGGTCCAGATGGAGCCTGTGGTCGAAACAGAGTCCGACCCAGAGTTCTCGGATGGCGACGATGGCGAGGAAGACGCCGGTGTTTATTTTGTTGTTGCTCCACGACGGAGCGTCAGGGCGACGAAGGCTCCCCTTCACAGCGTTCTGATCCGTCTGACACAGATGAATCGGAGGAGGAGGGAATGGGTGCCACTTCGAGAGAGCGATGACGATGGTAAGAAATAGCCTATTTTTTGTATCGCGTTTGAGATGAAATGATCACACACAGCCGTCTGTGTCACATAAACATTTCAAAGTTTACAGCACTAACGTAGCTATTGTGTGATCTTCTGTGCTAAGTAACGTTAGTTATGAGAGGTAACGTGACAGCAGGTAACGTTACAGCACTCGTTATTCCTGTGTGTGTGTGTGTGTGTGTGTGTGTGAGAGAGAGAGAGAGAGAGTGTGTGAGTGTGACCACATAAGGGTTCATTGGTTCCATTTGTTTATGCTTTTATCAAGCTAAGCTAAAAATCCACATGGCAACTGTAAAAGTAAATTATTTATTTGATTTTGTGCACATATTTATCATACTTTGATATTTTGTGTTTTCAGACTCTGAGTCGATGGAGGCGCAGTCCAGTCCTAGTCCCAGTCCTGTGTGTAGTCCTACACCACCTATTTCGGAAAGACCATGTCTCGAAATAGGTTCCAACTTATTCTGAGGTTCTTCCATTTTACTGACAATACTGTAGCAAGGAGGCTGCGGCCAAGCCTCATTTGTCAAGAAACCCCAGGGGCCAGACTCTCTCTCTCTCTCTCTCTCTCTAGGCTCTTTCACACCGGCCTTGAAAGCCGAAAAATGCACGGAAAATAGGATTCGCGCCTCCGATGTGAAAGTCGTGAATGCGCTTTGGTGGACAATTGTTTTACGCCTTTTGTCCCGCGACGGGAGGTAGTAACAGTGCCGGGTTACCTGGCAACCCGCCTCCACTTGAAAGGTCGTCGCAGCGAGCCGGAAAAGGTGGGAATGGTCAGCTCATTCATAAAAAAATTACAGGGGAAATCACCTCATGTGATCAAGAAAAGTGCAGGAGTGAAAGTAAAAAAAGTAGCCTATACAATCATGACTGCAGGGACGCCAGGAGGAATGCTCCGTGCGGTTAGGCTTTATGCTCAAACGATGTTGACATTAGTAGGTAGGCTACAATTAACGGATATAATAATAAGCTTCAGAGGGCTATAGCTGTCTGTGGCGAGTTGGTCTGACTCAGACCAGGTTATTCCCTCTCGAAATCAGCTCTGTGCATTCCCTTACAAAAACTACTAACGTTATTAGTCATGTGCATTTATAGCCCATACTATTCCCCCGACGAACGTTATGCAGACTGCAGCTGTTTGATATGCGGGCGGTCGTGTATCGTTTCAATTTTAGTAGGACACCATATCGATCTGCCCGCCCACCTTGCGAGTGCGGCGGCGGAGCCCGTTTTGGCGAGTCCGCCCACCATGCGAGTGCACCTATCCTCTCCCAGCTCAGCGGACTAGGAGAAGGGAGGGAAGTATTGTTGTTGAATTAATTCGTTCATCATACAGTAGCCTAGGCTACACTAACCTATGAAAATATTTATTTGGGCTAGGAGGAGCTGGAAATCCCTCCGCTCGCCTTTCAATCCGGGAGCAGGGGATTTCACCTGAAAGTACACCACAGCACGGGAAAGTGGCCGTGCTGCTTGGCGCTGTGTGAAAGCAATTTCTGTGGCGAGGGTGCGAGCTTTGCGGGACTCCTAAACGGCAATTTTTGCGCGATCTGTGTGTGAAAGAGCCTTCTCTCTGTAGCCGCTCACTGGGCGGGATGGACCGACACAGCTCCCTCAAATACATTCTCTTATTTTTTATTTTTTTATTTGGGAAAACAAATACTGTATATGTCTGATGTGTCACTGAGGCAAAAAATAAAAGGCTCAAAAGAGAATTCTGCTTGAAACGGTGTCCTTCACTAAAAACCTCTTTTTCTCCTATTTCTCTTCCGAGGAGGGCATTTTTAGTGAAAACAAGCTAACTTCCACTGCTTGTAACTAAACAAGGAAACATGGTAGAGTTTCAGTTTTTTACAAGGGGTAAGAAGAGAGTCTCTGCTTTATTGTGAGATATGTTGTGTAATTTTATTCCTAGCACAGAATATTCTGTGGGTCCTGGAAGATCAGGAAATATGCTCAAAATCCTGGCACTGGGAGCACACAGACCGAAATGACCCTGGCAGAGAATGAGTTAAGAACCTGGAATCAGAGAATTTAGACCTTTTCTCTTAACACATTCACTGCCAGCCATTTTTTTTTTACTGTAGGTAGCTTCTGCCAAAGGTTTTTTTTGAGGATTCTGGCTCATCTTACAAGAGCCGAGGATTATTTTCTGCTTGGACTTTGTGAACACAAAATATCTAAAAAGTACTAATAGAATGTGTGCTTTCTCTGTCTAAAAGAGTTAGTTTGTAGAGTTAGTAGTTATGTAGATATTAGCCGTTGAGTACAGCATGGTTTCAGCGTCTGAGACAGAAAGCTGAGATAATCGCAGTTTTGTGAAATTCAATCAAACAGTCACTTTAACCATTTATTTTTGGCATCAGTAACACATAAGACATCTAAACAATATAGTTCTGAACAGTAATTTCCTCCATATCAGCACCCGCACCCCCTCTCCTTCAAACTCCTCCCTCCGTGGGCGTGTCTCTGGTGGCTTTCAGCAGCGTTTGTCACAAGCGAGTTTCTGCTGCCTGTCTGAGCAGTGAGCAGCCTCCCTCCCTGGCGAGTCTGGATGGGGCTTGCTCGTTTCTTGGGTTTTCGGTTGAGAGCTTTGATGAAGCTTTGTGCGATTCTAGGCTTTATGCTGCGTGTTTCAAAGTGTGTTTTGCACCGAGTCTATTTTTGGAACCCCCCACCGTTGTGCGCCACCGTTGTGCACCAGCGTGAAAGCGTTTTCGCCTACAGTATGAGAATGAGGCTCGTTCGTTTCTGGGTTTTCGGTTGAGCTCAGCTGGAATGAAGCTGCGTGCGATTGTGGGCTTTCTGCCGGTGTTTCAAAGTGTGTTGCACCCATAATCTATTATGCAAATTTGCAATCCCCCACCGCCAGCTCTCAGCGTGAAAGCGAAAGCGTTTCCGCCAATCCATTTTACAGTATGAGAATGGTTTCCTCGCGCGTTCCCCTGCAGTTTTGGCTCTGCTTTTTCTAGTCTGGAGAGCACTGTCGCCCCTTAGTGGGTCGGTGGAATGGGTTGTACACGTTCGGTGGCTCCCATATTTTTATAGGAGATGTGGGGGGCGTTGATCCACGTCCCACCGTCAATTTTTTTTTTTTTTTTTTTTTGACGACTTGACTCGTCAATGGCAGTCAACCGTTGGATTTTTTTGACGAGTCAACTCGCCATTGGCAGTGAACGTGTTAAAATTGTACTCAAAACGATTATCAAAATAGTTGTCGATTAATTTTCTGTCGATCGACTAATCAATGAATGGTGGCAGCTCTAATGGGGTGTGTAAAGCTCACCTCCTCCTCCTCCTCCTGCTGCTGCTGTTAGGATGACGTCATCATTCCTACCTTGACGTCGTCATTCCTACTATGATGTCATCGATCACTGATGATGTCATGATTCATAAGCTTCTTTCATGCCTTTCGCTGGTGATGTCATAACACAGGTGATGTCATATTCACAGTCGTCATTCCTACTATGATGTCATCGATCACTGATGATGTCATGATTCATAAGCTTCTTTCATGCCTTTCGCTGGTGATGTCATAACACAGGTGATGTCATATTCACATCTATAAGGGCCTGTTCCGGCAGGCTCTCGCGAGTGATTCATAAATTCACATCAAGGATCATACCAATCTCTGCAACGTCTGCAACCTGCAACTTCTGCAACCAGCAACTTCTGCAATCTCTGCGACCGTTCCCAAAACCTCGAACAGTGCAGCTCCAGCTATCAAGCTATCAAGTTCCACAACTCCCCTACTCTTGGAGAGTGTCTTGCCCCTCAACTACCCGCGAATAGATCCACATGTCTGACACCGATCCTGACAGTATGAATCACTCCAAAGTGGATTTAGCGGGCAAATTTAGCCGTTTAGCGATCAAGGAGGACCCACTAGGCGACCAGTCGAAGCAGCGCCGGAGTGAATGGCTGTTGCCCCCCTCGTTTGCTTTCCCCCCCGGCGTTTCCGCCTCGACCTCTTGGGGGGTTCCTCGTCAGACGCCAGTTCCCCCGCCGCCCGCTCCAGGTGGCCTACCAGGCGACTCAACGAAGGGTCTTGTCATCGAGGAGATCTTACAAGCCGTGGTTACCATGATGTCAGACCTGCTTGACACCCAGAAAGTTCAGGCTTCCAAGGCCGAGGATCGGTACGCCCTCCTGGTAAAACGGCTAGATCGTCTCGACGGACTAAACCCCCCTGAGGGTGTCATTCTGCAGACTTCCGCTCCTCCTGCCCCAGCTTCCGAGGGCACTGTCGTCCCGGAGGTTTCCAGACCTGCTACCCCCCCCCTCGCTACTGCGGCCGTTGCTTCTAGCTCTGCCTCTCGGCCGCCTCCAGCTGCTAAGGGCATATTCTGGGGGGGAGTTTGCGTCATCCCAGAGCAGGGGCAGCCACATTTGAGTCCCAGCAGCCATCTGTACCGTGATCTGACCGGCAGGGTTCGCATCACACCAGAGGAGAGGCAGCGCCGTTTGGACACCCGGAGCTGCCTGTACTGTGGTCGAGCCGGGCATTACCTCTCCGCCTGCCCCCGGCGTCCAGTAAGTGGTCCCACCGCTCGCCGGCCCGTGGTACTCTCAGTGGATCAAGACTCTACGTGTCCAGCCAAGAAATCTGTACGGTTGGGTAGCGTTCCCTGCAGGACCCAGGAGTGGCAGTGTGTCTCCAAGAGGGTTAGGGAGTTGGAGAGGACTGTCGATCGTCTCATGGGGAAGTTCAATCGCTGCCTGCAGATCGGCTCCGTCCCCCCGCAGGGGGCCTCCGAGTCTGCTGGCCCTGAGGCACAACCTATGGACCTGCCCCTCGCCGAGTCTGAACCCGTACCTGAGGCACAACCTGTGGACCTTCCCCTCGCCGAGTCTGAACCCGTACCCCAGCAGCAGCCAATTCCTGTCCCTGACCAACACGTAGGTTCCAGCCTCATGCTGGGAGGCTCCCGTAGTGTCGCCAGCCCTCGGTCAAGAGCAAGAAGAAATAAGAGGCGTTTAAAGGAGGAGACGGTGGGTGACCCCCCCAAACTACAGGTCGGGAGGGCAGGCCTCGCTGTGTCAGATCCCCCTGCGGCTCTGCCTTCGGTGACGGCGGCATTTGACCCTTTTGATGGTCTCCAGCCTCCCGTGTTTGGATCGTGCCCCGGGGGATGGCCGGCCCCAGAGGATCCACCGGACCCGGTGGAAGTTCTGGCTACGTATCGGTCCATCTATGGCTTCGATATCCTGTATTAGGGAGGAGCACCTCCACTGTCCTACACCCCCTTTGGGGTCTGACCACCTGCATCTAACCACCTGCTGAAGAGCACCTCACTCTCTTACACCCCCTTTGGGGCCTAACCACCTGCGTTTAACCACCTGCGGAAGAGCACCTCCACCAGAACCTACGGATTTTTTGTCTCCCAGATGCCATCCTTGATGGCCTCATTGGACGCCAGGTGACGTCCGTTGAGGGGAGGGTACTGTTAGGATGACGTCATCATTCCTACCTTGACGTCGTCATTCCTACTATGATGTCATCGATCACTGATGATGTCATGATTCATAAGCTTCTTTCATGCCTTTCGCTGGTGATGTCATAACACAGGTGATGTCATATTCACAGTCGTCATTCCTACTATGATGTCATCGATCACTGATGATGTCATGATTCATAAGCTTCTTTCATGCCTTTCGCTGGTGATGTCATAACACAGGTGATGTCATATTCACATCTATAAGGGCCTGTTCCGGCAGGCTCTCGCGAGTGATTCATAAATTCACATCAAGGATCATACCAATCTCTGCAACGTCTGCAACCTGCAACTTCTGCAACCAGCAACTTCTGCAATCTCTGCGACCGTTCCCAAAACCTCGAACAGTGCAGCTCCAGCTATCAAGCTATCAAGTTCCACAACTCCCCTACTCTTGGAGAGTGTCTTGCCCCTCAACTACCCGCGAATAGATCCACATGTCTGACACCGATCCTGACAGTATGAATCACTCCAAAGTGGATTTAGCGGGCAAATTTAGCCGTTTAGCGATCAAGGAGGACCCACTAGGCGACCAGTCGAAGCAGCGCCGGAGTGAATGGCTGTTGCCCCCCTCGTTTGCTTTCCCCCCCGGCGTTTCCGCCTCGACCTCTTGGGGGGTTCCTCGTCAGACGCCAGTTCCCCCGCCGCCCGCTCCAGGTGGCCTACCAGGCGACTCAACGAAGGGTCTTGTCACCGTGGAGATCTTACAAGCCGTGGTTACCATGATGTCAGACCTGCTTGACACCCAGAAAGTTCAGGCTTCCAAGGCCGAGGATCGGTACGCCCTCCTGGTAAAACGGCTAGATCGTCTCGACGGACTAAACCCCCCTGAGGGTGTCATTCTGCAGACTTCCGCTCCTCCTGCCCCAG
Organism: Poromitra crassiceps; assembly: GCF_964638095.1. Taxonomy (NCBI): domain Eukaryota; kingdom Metazoa; phylum Chordata; class Actinopteri; order Beryciformes; family Melamphaidae; genus Poromitra; species Poromitra crassiceps. The sequence goes on along the minus strand of NW_028152218.1, from coordinate 59,939 downwards.
CTTCCGAGGGCACTGTCGTCCCGGAGGTTTCCAGACCTGCTACCCCCCCCCTCGCTACTGCGGCCGTTGCTTCTAGCTCTGCCTCTCGGCCGCCTCCAGCTGCTAAGGGCATATTCTGGGGGGGAGTTCGCGTCATCCCAGAGCAGGGGCAGCCACATTCGAGTCCCAGCAGCCATCTGTACCGTGATCTGACCGGCAGGGTTCGCATCACACCAGAGGAGAGGCAGCGCCGTTTGGACACCCGGAGCTGCCTGTACTGTGGTCGAGCCAGGCATTACCTCTCCTCCTGCTCCCGGCGTCCAGTAAGTGGTCCCACCGCTCGCCGGCCCGTGGTACTCTCAGTAGATCAAGACTCTATGTGTCCAGCCGAAAGATCTGTACGGTTGGGTAGCGCTCCCTGCAGGACCCAGGAGTGGCAGTTGATAGAAAACATCATTTCAAATTGAGAAATAAAATGTTTGGAGGTCACAGTGGGGGGAGGACTTCCTCTCCCCAAAGGGGACGAAAGGCCATGAAGAGGTTAATGTTCCACCAGGATGTCAGTTAATGGGTTCAACAGATGGTTTGGTTCTGGTTATCAGTAAGACTCCTTTTAAACTGTTATCTAAGGATGGTCTGTTAACCTTTAATGGATATATGGTCTCTGCTCAGTCAATTTGGGGACAAGTCTGGAAAAGATTACAGGTTTATGGTGTTTTTCTAAAACAAATGGCTACGAGAACATTAACAAAAGTGGGGGGACATTCCACGAGGACGAGGTGCCCGCAGCATGCAGGCAGAATCATTGTGAGAAGGTTCACAGTACTATATATTTTTAAGAAACTAGTGAGTGATGTTTTTCTTTGATGCTTGATTATTATTGCTCATTATTCAATCTTCTTGTTGCTTTTTGATATTATGTTTATAGTATTCACTTAATTGCAAGTATTTATCATTTAACTTGTATTAGAATACTATTCAGTTTACTTATAGAATAGTACTAATTTTTACTAATTACTTTTTATATTGTATTGCATTGATGCATATTGTGACTATATATCTTACAGATTGACTGAGTGGATTTGATATTTTATGAAATAAAGTTGGGATTATAAACTCGATGCCCACAGAGAAGGAGAGGACTTATTTTAAGGCTTTGGTGTGAGAAGAAGGGCCCCAGGATTTGAATCTCATTGGGCCAAGGCTTTGGTCTCGGGGAATGAACACATTAAAATTGTGATTATGAATTAACCAAATACATGTATGATTAAAAACTTCTTTTTCAGGTCAGTTGAAAGGATTTCATAGCTATTTTCTTTTCATTTTAATTTTAAATCCAGCTATTTAATAAACTGCTATGCTTGACTGCTTGCTTGTAAAAATTAAGAAACCATTTGGATTGCATCCGTGGATTTCTGATCCAAATTGGGTTTTACCTAGACGGGCCTAAATGGGGTGAGATTAGCTCATGACAGCGTTTTTACTTAACCTCTATGGTTGAGAGATTTCCGTCTGCTCACCGATTCTGTGACAATTGGATCTTTATTGCAATGTTGTAAGCTTTTGCTATGTATAACGCTGTGTATGGAATTTAAATGTATCAAAGCTGGTAAATATTAGTAAATGTATTGACAGTTGTTTTATTATCAAGGAAAGTTATTAGATGACTATTAGTGCATGTGTACTTCTGCTAAAATGCCATGACATATGATGAGGGTCCCAGAGGAAGAAAAAACACGCCTACCAGGGAGAGGGGGACGGCTAAGGAAGGCACGCCTACCAAGATCCTCCCAGCAGGGAAGTGGTTAAAAACCAGACTGAGAGGAGAACACAGGGTGCTTTTTCCATCTTTTGATCTCTGCTCTCTACAACTGGTTCTGGTTGTGGCCCACGGGAGAAAGAAGTTTGAAACTGGACCCAGAAATTTCTGTTTGTTGGTATGCATATTGTTTATTGATTACTTGATTCTGCTCTGTATACTGCAATTATTTCTATATAAAAGAACATTTAATTATCAGAAAATCATTTTGTCATTCTGGTTTTGTCATAAGTTGAAATCAATTGGACACGTGGGAAAAGTATTAACAACCTTTAAATCACCTTCTGATCGGAGGCCAGGTGCTGTCCTTGGGGACAGGGGCCGGACTGGAATCCAACTTTTCCCAAAACACAGTGTGTCTCCAAGAGGGTTAACGAGTTGGAGAGGGCTGTCGACCGCCTCATTGGGAAGTTCAATCGCTGCCTGCAGATCGGCTCCGTCCCCCCGCAGGGGGCCTCCGAGTCTACTGGCCCTGAGGCACAACCTGAGGCACAACCTGTGGACCTGCCCCTCGCCGAGTCTGAACCTGTACCTGAGGCACAACCTGTGGACCTTCCCCTCGCCGAGTCTGAACCCGTACCCCAGCAGCAGCCAATTCCTGTCCTTGACCAACACGTAGGTCCCAGCTTCATGCTGGGAGGTTCCCGTAGTGTCGTCAGCCCTCGGTCAAGAGCAAGAAGAAATAAGAGGCGTTTAAAGGAGGAGACGGTGGGTGACCCCCCCAAACTACAGGTCGGGAGGGCAGGCCTCGCTGTGTCAGATCCCCCTGCGGCTCTGCCTTCGGAGACGGCGGCATTTGACCCTTTTGATGGTCTCCAGCCTCCCGTGTTTGGGTCGTGCCCCGGGGGATGGCCGGCCCCAGAGGATCCACCGGACCCGGTGGAAGTTCTATCTACGTATCGGTCCATCTATGGCTTCGATATCCTGTATTAGGGAGGAGCGCCTCCACTGTCCTACACCCCCTTTGGGGCCTGACCACCTGCGTTTAACCACCTGCGGAAGAGCACCTCCACCAGAACCTACGGATTTTTTGTCTCCCAGATGCCATCCTTGATGGCCTCATTGGACGCCAGGTGACGTCCGTTGAGGGGAGGGTACTGTTAGGATGACGTCATCATTCCTACCTTGACGTCGTCATTCCTACTATGATGTCATCGATCACTGATGATGTCATGATTCATAAGCTTCTTTCATGCCTTTCGCTGGTGATGTCATAACACAGGTGATGTCGTATTCACATCTATAAGGGCCTGTTCCGGCAGGCTCTGGCCAGTGATTCATAATCTAAACTAGGATCATACCAATCTCGGCAACGTCTGCAACCTGCAATTCCTGCAACCAGCAACTTCTGCAATCTCTCTGCAACCGTTCCCAAAACCTCGAACAGTGCAGCCCCAGCTATCAAGCTACCAAGTTCCACAACACCCCAGCTTCTCCAGACCTACCAAGTTTCCCGTGGTCATCAACTACCCGCGAATAGATCCACACGTTCCGATCCTGACACATACAATCCATCAGCTCCACCTCCATTCTCGCATCAACTGGACTGTAAACAATACCCATGATTACCCAGATTGAGGGTTCAGTGTCTTGCCCAAGGACACTTCGACATGCAGACTGGAGGAGGTGGGGCTCGAACCACCGACCTCTTTTATCCAAAGCGATTAGACCTCTTTTATCCAAAGCGATTAGTGGATGACCCGCTCTACCTCCTGAGCTACAGCCGCCCCAGTATTCTCTGTCTTTCAACTTCTTTTTTTTAAACAATGACAGAAAAATCGGAAGGCTGTCTGTCATTTTAACACAGGGAATAATACAAATGACAGTAAGTCGAACGTAATCTCTGCCTGGAGGAGCAGATTACAGGTCAGTCTGCTGAAATGTGTCTGTTGTGTCAATTGTCAACACAACATACAAGATTTAATAAGAGTGTTGTGGTGCTGACCTGTGCTTCAGGCTGTCATATATAACATGTCCTGGTTGTGGTGCTGACCTGTGCTTCAGGCTGTCATATATAACATGTCCTGGTTGTGGTGCTGACCTGTGCTTCAGGCTGTCATATATAACATGTCCTGGTTGTGGTGCTGACCTGTGCTTCAGGCTGTCATATATAACATGTCCTGGTTGTGGTGCTGACCTGTGCTTCAGGCTGTCATATATAACATGTCCTGGTTGTGGTGCTGACCTGTGCTTCAGGCTGTCATATAGAACATGTCCTGGTTGTGGTGCTGACCTGTGCTTCAGGCTGTCATATATAACATGTCCTGGTTGTGGTGCTGACCTGTGCTTCAGGCTGTCATATATAACATGTCCTGGTTGTGGTGCTGACCTGTGCTTCAGGCTGTCATATAGAACATGTCCTGGTTGTGGTGCTGACGTGTGCTTCAGGCTGTCATATATAACATGTCCTGGTTGTGGTGCTGACCTGTCCTTCAGGCTGTCATATATAACGTGTCCTGGTTGTGGTGCTGACCTGTGCTTCAGGCTGTCATATATAACATGTCCTGGTTGTGGTGCTGACCTGTGCTTCAGGCTGTCATATATAACATGTCCTGGTTGTGGTGCTGACCTGTGCTTCAGGCTGTCATATATAACATGCCCTGGTTGTGGTGCTGACCTGTGCTTCAGGCTGTCATATATAACATGTCCTGGTTGTGGTGCTGACCTGTGCTTCAGGCTGTCATATAGAACATGTCCTGGTTGTGGTGCTGACCTGTGCGGTGGTGTCGTGCAGGTAGGGGCTGATGAAGTGCGGTCACGGCGCTCAGCACGTAGATCTCATTGGTCAGCTTCCTGTCTGACAGGGTGAGCAGCACCGCCGGCATCAACCTGCAGGAGACAGGCAGTCAACAAGCTGCACAAGCTACACTCTCATCCTTAAAATGGAGCTGAATTGGCATTTGGGGGCGGGGGGGGAGGGGCGTGTCCGTGGTAGCTGTGGGATGGCGAGGGCCCGCAGCGTGCTGACCGCGTGGCCGATGCAGAGCAGAGTGCTCCCCTTCACGTTCCTGTCCTCCTGCGGAGACGCCACCATCTCCACCGCTCGCTCCAGCACGGGCACGAAGGCTGCGGGGTAGGCAGGCCCTAAGCTGCGGCACAGCAGCTTCAGGCTGTACAGCGCCGTCTGCCGGTTGATGGCCTGCTCCTGCTCCTCCTCGCTGGCGAGCCTTGACCCCTGACCTCTACCCACAATGCTCAGGAGGTCGCGGGTCAGCTGCAGAAGCACGGAGACCTGAGGAGAGAGAAGAGGAGATAGAACCGTAGCAACAACAACTCAAAGTGGCCCAAGTTTAGCCATATCAAATCGGGAGGCGGGCCTCGCCAGGGGAACTCCAAGCAGTTTCAGGGGAGGCTCAGTGAATGGAAGTGAAAAAATATGACATTAGTTATTAAATTAGTTATGAAGGAGATCACATAGAATAGCCTAAATGTGTGTGATTTCCTTCCCCCCCCGATTTTTTTATCCCATTAGTGCTAATTTAATTTATTTATACTGGTTGCTGCTCCACCCTCTGTCGAACTGGGGAGAGCCGAAACTGGCTAGATTGCTTCCTCCGAGACATGGGCAGTTAGCCAGACGCTTCTTTTCACCTGACACGGGAAGCTTCACCGGTAGGACATAGCACGTGAGAGGTTCACGCTATTCCAACCAGTTCCCCTCCCTCTGAACAGGCGCCCTTAACGACCAGAGGAGGAACCACATTAGCAACCAGGATATTGCATGTTTTGGTGAAGGGGGATCCTATAATGAAGGAAACCCCCAGGAGGTACGGGAGAACATGCAAACTCCACACAGAAAGGCCCTTTTTTGACGAGCCCACCCGGGCGGTGGGCACTCGAGGACATGCGGACGGGCACGCATTCCTTCAGCGTTCTCAGCGTCCCAGGTGGGAATCGAACCCAGGACCTTCGAGCTGTGAGGCGACAGCGCTTACCACTGCACCATGTGTGTGATTTCTAAGTCTGCTCATAGAGTTCAGCATAGCACAGGAATGGATGGACGCAGAGAGATGTGGATGGTCTCATTTTTTAAGTTATGTTATGGAGCATTTACTCATTTGTAATAAAAACCACTTTATGCACATTTATGTCTTCCAAAATCTTACATAATGGGCCTTTAAGGAGATAGTTCAGAGATACAGTAGTTTTGGGGAAATTGACAGTTTTTCCCACTTTCCCAGAGTCAGAAACAAATAATGGCGGTGAATGGAGAAAGACAATACATTTTTGATCCTTTGAACTTTAAAAATCAATAAAGTTGCAGTTTGCCTATACATCTACTTTTCACCACATCAAGTGAGAAGTAAGGTCATTCTCCCATTGGCTAATATACAATCGGACTTCTTTGCAGCCATAGACTGTAGTAAACGGGTGAGTTATACCCGCCCGCCCCGTTCCACATGGCGTGTGTGTGTGTGTGTGTGTGTGTGTGTGTCACCTTGTCTAGAACATTGTATGCTTTGGTCAGCAGCGCTCTCCAGAACTTGGCTGTAGGTTGGTCAGAGTTCTCCTCCACACAGTGAGCCACGCTGTGGATGAACCTCAGGATCTCCTCCAGCAGGCTAACACAACACATTACACACATTAACAACACAGTACACACATTAACAACATATTGCAGCAGTTACATCACACTTATATTAAAACTTTAAAGCCCCTGGCAAGGCAATTTCATAATTTTCTTGTAGATATGTAATTTGTGATATGCGGTGCATATAAAAACTGTATAGAAAATATGAACTTTCAATTATACTGAATTATACTTTGATGTTTGAGCCAAATGTGAAGAAATTCCGTCAAGGTGTTCCTGAGATATCGCATTAACGAACATCGGACGGACAGACAACCCAAAACCATAATGCCTCTGGCTTGGCCGGCGGAGGCATAAAAAATTAAAATACATTTCCGCTGAGTGTCCATGGACACTGAGCACACAGAGGATAGATAGAACGTGATGTAACCACACCCCCACAGTCCTGAAAATTAGCTCCGTTTTATAATATAGAACTTTTTTTTTTTTTTTTACTCATATTTGGGTGGTTTTCTCATGAGGGTGGCTGGCATCTCCCTTAGGGACAAGGTGAGAAGCTCAGTCATCCACAAGGGACTCGGAGTAGAGCCGCTGCTCCTTTGCATAGAAAGGAAGTAGTTGAGGTGTTTCGGGCATCTGGTAAGGATGCCACCTGGTCGCCTCCCTAGGGAGGTTCACCAGGCACGTCCAGCTGGAGGAGACCACGGGGCAGACCGAGGGCTAGGTGGAGAGATCATATCTCCACGCTGGCCTGGGAACACCTCAAGATCACCCAGTCAGAGCTGACTAATGTGGTCAGGGAAAGGGAAGTGTTGGGGTTCCCTGCTGGAACTGCTACCTCCATGACCTGATCCCGGATAAGCAGTTGAAGATGGATGGATATTTGGGTGGGTAATTAATGTGATGGTCAGCTGTCATAGCCTATAAAAAACGATATTTGAGGCTGGGTTGCCAGAGGCTTTAAGCCCTTTTCCGATTTGCTTGTGTGAAGAAAAGCTCACCTTTGCTGTAGCTGCTGGAGAGACTCATTCACAACATCACCACTGTCTGCAACCTGTAACAGCAGCAGAGCACAGCCTCACATATACACATTTCTATTATGATCAGTGTAGTGTCTCCCCAGACTCAAATATTACGTTGAATCGCTGCACTCCGCATACTACATAAATGAGTCTGTACCACTTCACAGCCACTGCTGGGGTTTGGTGGGCGCGTCTAGGGGGGTGAAATTGAATGAGTGACAGGTCGTAGCACCAATGAGAGAGTGGTTAAAAAAATGGGCTGCTCCTCCCGTGTTGTCTGATCGCAAAGTCGTTACTGATTGGGCAGGACTGTATCCATCCCTGGCATATGACTGCCCAAGTGAACGGTTCCCTCCCATTACCAGCCGGCTGGGGGGGAAGCGTCCCAGACCCAGAGAGAGCTCTGCAGCATGCAGTAACATAGTGTATCAGCGTAAGAACTCTCATGGGTCTGGCGTCGAGGCTATGATCAGCTGTGGCCGAGTTACTACTAAAGGAGACATTAAGTGTTCATTAAATAAATTTGCACGCTATTCAAGACCGGGAAATGATCAAATTAAGTTGTAATACTTTTCCAGACTTTCCATACGTGGAATAGAGTGACATTAGTCGAGTGGCTCACAGTGTGACGTGTGAACATTGACCTGGGCGGCGTACCTTTCCAATGAAGCTGGAGGAGGCCAGCAGCTGGGCCATGAAGGAGATGGAGAGGAACTTAAAGTGTCTCAGCTCCTTGCTGCTGTGAGCCTCCAGGCTGAAGATCAGCTCCTCCACTTTCTCCTCCTCCTCCTCCTCCTCCTCCTCCTCCTTCCTCCTGCGGCCAGCGGGGCGCTTCCCCGGAGCTGCAGCATCACGGAGAGGAGAGGAACATCCAGAAGGAAATGACAATGGAGAATTTAGGTATTTTTCAACCTGGACCCTATTTTCATCATTTATTTGATGTATAACTAAGTAATGTGAACAGAAATCTTTGGAATTGATCGCTTCAGTTGGCAGCCGCTTTTCCCACATGCCACTACAGTGCTGCACTAGACAATTTTGTTTCCTGTTTACTTCACGGGCGGCCACACTTTTTTTTACCTTGCGAGCTACTTTTAAAATGGCCAGCTCAACATGATCTACCAACCACCCCACCAAAAAATAAATCAATAAATTCCACCCCACACACACACACACACACACACACACGCGTGAAATCAATGTTTTACTGACTTTTATACATATGTGGGTTGTTGTCATTGCTGTAGTCATTTGATCTCTTGTTGTTGTTGTTTTGTTTTTTTTTCAATTTTGTTTCTAGCGATTCTATTAACCAAATTGCTCTTGATAGCGGACATTGAAAATAAATTACTGCAATAACGCCAATGAAAACACAAGCTTTTAACACACAATCGATTTTTAAACATTTATTTCAAACATCATTGTAAAATTCAGGCCTTTAGCCAAAGCTTCAATAACAGAGCTCAGCTGACAATTTAACCTGCAAATGAAAAATATAAAAAATATAAAATTAAAAATACAATAAGCTACAGCACATAGGCCTAGCCCCCCCCCCCCCCCCCCCCCCGATGTAGGATTTTGTCTTTCAATATCCTTGTTGCAGCCTCTCTTGGTGTTGTTGCTTCTCACAGGAATAGTGTCCCTGTAACGGAGCCCAACATGAGCATGAGCGCCTGGCCAATCCCGGCGCTTGACTGCTGCGTAGGCGGGCACAGGGCGTGGTTTTTGCGTAACCTATGTGCGATTCTAAATAACGCGCCTCACCCTGGTCTGTGTCGTGTGGCAGTTGCAGCAGATACTGCAGGATCCTGATGAGTGAGGTGACCTGATCCCCCACAGAGAACTGACAGCAGAGAGAGATCCAGAAGTCCACGTCTCTCTCCAGAGCTGCAAACACACACACACACACACACACACACACACACACAAACACACACACACACACATGATACTGATGAAAACTTGAGTGTACTTCACACTTGTCAAACAGAGCCCATCGCTGTGTAAAGCAGGGTTTCTGTATAGCAGAAGAGACAACATTTAGGGGGACTCTTGAAAAATATCTTTCACAAAAAATAAAAATATTGGTTTGAGTAGAAATTGGCATTTTACTATTAAAAATAAGTTACCTATACTATAAGTTATGTAATATGAAGCAGTATGTTTCACTCTATATTCAGTAGAATTGATCTATACTACCGCTACACTAGCTGTCTATGACAAGTCCCTAACGTGAATTGATTAGTTGTCTTTACATCAATACGTTGATGCCCATTTCAGAGGTTTTTCATTCTGCCAAGATTCAAGATTCAATCTGGGGAAAACACTGAATATAAATGTGATATTCAACCCTACTAGATGCCAGCAAGCCACTACTATATACAGCAGGGTCACCCAATAAACCACGACTAAATACATACAGCAAGGGTGCCCAATACGCCAATCGTAGATTGTAAAGGCCGTGCTGGTAGATTGCCTTCCCATTCAGAAAAATCCATTTAAAAGAGCAAGAGAGACGTGAGGCGCGCTAGTGGACAGGCGGACCCACCAACACACACACACACACACACACACACACACACCCACACACACACACACACACACACACACACACACACGTACGTACAGTAGGGGTGTTAAAAATAATCGATTATAAGATGCATCGCGATGCGGACGTGCATGATTCTGCATCGATTCACAAATGTCAAAAATCGATTATTACATTTTTTTTTATTTTTTTATAATCAAATAAAATATAATGGAAGTACATACAGTTGTTTATTTTAATTATGGATCATAATACAATGCAATTCCAAATGCACTTTTATTTTAAAAGTAGCCACACAGTGAGAAAAAAGAAAGCGAGAAAAAATAAATCATGTATTGCGGAAAAAAGTGATGCATCGATTTAAAATGCATCGAGATGCATCGATAATCGTACTCGAATCGAATCGTAGCCCTCTGAATCGTAATCGAATCGAATCGTGAGGCCAGTGAAGATTCACAGCCCTAAATGTACAGCCTGTCTTGTGCACACACATCAGACAGCTTTTCATTGGCATGAAAGTGGGAAACCAAAAGACTATAAATCAGAATCCGAAACCCTTGAAAGACATGCAGCTATGCAGGAATATCAACGTAACTTTAAACACAGCTATGCAGGAATATCAACGTAACTTTAAACACAGCTATGCAGGAATATCAACGTCAGTCTTCACAAACCCCAATCAGTCCGATGCTAAAGAGAAAGCGGTGCCTTGCCTTCTCGCTGGCGCTCTGCGTGGCGTGCTGCTTGAACAGGAGCAGCATTAGGACCCAGAGGAAGCGGGCGGGGTGAGGATGGGCAGGCGGCGGTGCTCCGGCACGTGAGGCAACGCATCGGTGAACACGTGCACGATCCTTGTCACCACGGCGTCCACGTGACCCGAGGACCTGCCCGCACCGGGGTCACGAGCCTGGGAGGGGTAGAGAGATGGAGAGAAAAGAGGGGGATGACAGAGGGATAGAGGGGAGAGAAAGGCAAAGAGAAAGAGGTGAAGAGATGAAACAGTGAGTTGATAGTTCATAGCGGCCATTTTGTGTCGAAAAGGCAGGGTAAACACAGGTGCAACCAAAACATTAATGACGAGGGTTTCCAACTTCCATGATTGGAAATTGGAAACCCTCATTAATTTTGTGCTTAGTTTATAGTAGACTCAATTAACAGACCTGTCAGAGGACCTCTCTTACTATGCTGTTTTTCTCACAAAACCCCATTTTTTAGCGTGCTGCATCTGTGGCGTAGTGTTAATTTTGTCGGCTATTTTTTAATTTAGTCTTAAGGTCCTTACACACCGAGCACGTATTTTTCGTGCGATTAATTCGCACGTCAATAATATTTTCCGAACCTATATCAGTCAATGCAACCGTGCATACCAACGGCGAAGTTTCGCCCAGCGTTATTGCGGTGTTTATTTTTTCGAACCACGTTCGATTTTTCAGAAATTCGCTTCCGACGTGTACACATCTGTGGCTGTGATTGACAGGTGGGTCAAAACTTGCATCGCAATTTCATGCCGTATATTCGCATCGCTCTTGATGTGTAAGGACCTTTAGTCTTAGTCCCGTGTTAAATGTCCTTGTTAGTCTTTATCATATTTAGTCAACCTCATCCTGTTTTTATTTAGTCAAGTTTTAGTCGACTAAAAGTTTGAGCATTTTAGTCTCAGCTTAGTCAAATAAAACCATAAGTATTTTAGTCTAGTTTTAGTCAACGAAAACTGTTCACATTTTAGTTTAGTTTTAGTCAATGAAAACTGTTGAATCTGCTGATGCGCTTGCACTAGTAATTGTAATTTGAAGCAGTGTTGGCAACTCTTTCCCAGGGAAAGTAGCTAATGGTGACTCTGCCCACCCGGGCCAGTGTCGGCATGCGGCGGTAGCAACGACAAGCGGACCGTATTTACAGTCCCTGCTCAGCCCGCAGCTGAGGGGAGAATGAAGGGAGGCTGGCTGTGTGCGGAAAGCACTCAGACCTCTCTGGATATAACGTAGACAAGCAAGTAGCTGTACATTTTGGGACCACAATGCCTCATACACATATAGATAAGACCCTCAGCTAAGACGGGGTGGGTTCTGTTGTAACTACTGTAGATGTTTTTAAGACAGCTAAATGTCAGCTACATCTATGATGCTGCAGCACAGGAACCTGAACTGCTGCATTGAGGGGGGGAAACAGTCTATAATGTTAATTTTGTCGTCTATTTTTAAATTTAGTCGTAGTCTTAGTCCTGTGTGAAATGTCCTTGTTATCATATTTAGTCAACCCCATCCTCTTTTTTTTAGTCAAGTTTTAATCGACTAAAAGTTTGAGTATTTTAGTCTCGTCTTAGTCAATGAAACTAAAAGTCTGAACATTTTAGTCTCGTCTTAGTCTTGGGGAAAAAGGTAGTCGACTAACATTTTTCGTCACAGTTTTCGTCGACAAAATTAACACTACTGTGGCGAGTCGTGGGCTACAGGTGAGCCCCTCTGTTCTGTCAGTCTCTCCTCAAAACAACACACAATTATGTCTTATTCCCTTCCAGCTGTTCACACCTCCTTTCCTAGCGGAAAGCCATATTTCTGTCTGAACACACTTCGAACCCGCTTTCTGTGTTATTTGTGGGCCTTCCTAACGGCGATATTGCGGGATCCCTGTGTAAAAGGGGCTACAGAGACCTGTGTCGACCGGGGAGCAGGGGGAGGGGCCCAGATCTCGTGCACCTACTGACATCCCGTCCACATCCCGTGCCAGAACGGACGGACGGACGGATGGACACACATGTCACTTATAGAAGTGGCTGCGCCGCTTAAAAAGGAGATAGGTGAAACAGAAACTGCTAACTTTACCGCAATCTATCAGGTTTCATGGTGTTCCTCTTACCTGGATCAGGGCAGGTACGACCGTTTGGACGGTCTTGTCGATGACCTGGAAGCTGTAGGCGTCATCCAGCCGCATGATGCTGGCTCCCATGAAGGTGAAGATGGGCATGATGTTGTGCAGGACTTTCTCCTGAAGGAGAGGAGACACAGGTTAGGTTCAGGTTCTCCTGAAGGAGAGGAGACACAGGTTAGGTTCAGGTTCTCCTGAAGGAGAGGAGACACAGGTTAGGTTCAGGTTCTCCTGAAGGAGAGGAGACACAGGTTAGGTTCAGGTTCTCCTGAAGGAGAGGAGACACAGGTTAGGTTCAGGTTCTCCTGAAGGAGAGGAGACACAGGTTAGGTTCAGGTTAGTTCCCTTGATTTTTGTCATTTTCGTCTTTGGTTTTGAGGTGAGCTGATCATAACTTTGTTTTTAATTGACTGCAAATAGGACTGGGCAATATAGCGATACTATAGAGAGATCGTGATATGAGATTAGATACCGTCTTAGATTTTGGATATCGTAATATGGCACAAGTGTTGTCTTAAAGGCTGCATTACAGTAAGGGATGTTATTTTCTGAACTTAACAGACTGTTCTATTATTTGCATTTACCCATTTAGTCATTATATCCACATTACTCGTGATTATTTATCAAAAATCTCATTGTGTCAAAATATTTTGTGAAAGCCAATAGACAGGGAAGGAAACCCTGTCTTTGCAGCACAAGCTGGCTGAACCCAAGGCCAAGACAAACAGGCTGAGAAACTCAACTCTGCATACTGCAGTTCGGCTCTATAATGAGACTCTTTAGTTGGCCGCACAAATAACACAGCATGGCTACCATGACTGCTACCTGTCCTTGCTGCCCTGAAATATTTTTAACCCTGTAATTGTTTTTGTATGTAGCCTATCTTTTTATATTAGTAATTGTTGTGTGAATTGTAAAGTTCTGCAGTTTTTCAGTGGGGCCCGGCCTTCACTGCAAGTATGAATTAATAAAATAAAAATAAAATAATGTTACAAATCTCTCCTTTTGTTGTTGCTCCTCCAACATGGCTCAGCTCCTCCCTCCACCCACCTGCAGCGAGCGGTCCCCCGTCAGGAGACAGCTTCTGGCAGACGTTGAGCAGACAGCTGAGCAGGAGCTGCTTGGTGTACTCCATGTTCCCCTGCTCGGCTGCACCAGGCTCCAGGCTCCTGACGCAGAGACACGACAGCAGTTAGGTCAGAATCCGCAACGCTTTTGTTCTCTATAGCTAGACTCAGCCCTCAGTCTTAATCCGTTGGCGCAGCTCACCAAACGTCTGGGAGCCGAGACTACTCTATAGCTAACTTCCCCGTTCATTACAACTGTTTTATATAACTCGGCCGTTTATACAGTCTAGGCTACTCTATGGCTACAAATAAGTATCATTTGGTCCTAGTGTGTGTGTGTGTGTGTGTGTGTGTGTGTGTGTGTGTGTGTGTGTGTGTGTGTGTGGAGGGGGGGGGGGGGGGGGGGGGTGATATCTCAGCTATTTTTAGACCTATCAATCAATGCAGGGATGCCCGGTGCGTATTTCCACTCAGGTGCGTAAAATACGCACCTTGGATAGTTTACACACTTCTGTATTACCACTACACCCCTGGTTGTAACATGATATTGAGAAGTAATGTAATAAGTTGAACGTTTTCGTTTTGGTTGAGGTCAATGGCAAATGTAGGCTATATTTACTGAAATGGATTCGCTTGTACACAGCTTACTCACTCTGATTCAGGTACAGTTTCTCGGTCTTCTTCCTCCTCTTCGTCGTCACTGTCCTCCAACACGAATCTGCTGGGCAGTCTTACCACTCTTGATGATCGCCTTGCCATTTTACGTCGCAGTTCCGAGATTACCGTAATACCTCGTATATTGGAAGAAAGCGCAGCTTCTTTTCTTTTAAGAACCGTTGAAATTTTGTTGATGGCTCAAACGGTCTAGGAGTTACGGTACTGAGAACAGGGCATGGTATTTGGGATCGCCGGCGATCCCATAGGTTTAGAAGGGTGGGGTGTGTGTGTGTGTGTGTGTGTGTGTGTGTGTGTGTGTGTGTGTGTGTGTGTGTGTGTGTGTGTGTGTGTGTGTGTGTGTGTGTGTGTGTGTGTGTGTGTGTGTGTGTGTGTGTGTGTGTGTGTGTGCGTGTGCGTGTGCGTGTGCGTGCGTGCGTGTGTGTGTGTGTGTGATCAAGTTTTGTCTGCACTATGCCTTAGTCTTCAAAGTGAAAAGAAAACAACTTTGAAAGCAGATTGATTTACCATAAAACTTAAAAACATCCTTCATCCATAATTTCAATAATCAACTCCATAACAGTTATTTTCATTGGATGACCTTATTTCTCAAATCAAATTAAAGACTAGTGCAGTGAGACTTAACCATAGCTAAAAACTATTTGCCATTTAGCCTTCAAACCTATATTTACAAGACTTTTAGTCTTATTCAAACTCAAACTGAAATTAAAACTTTGAAAGCAGATTGACTTTGTTACCCTAACAAATAAATAACAATCCTTCATCAATAGTTTAAAATAATCAACTCCATAATATTCTTTGCATTGGATGAGCTTATTTCTCAAATCAAATTAAAGCTAAAACTACTGTTAGGTGCCCTAAACTAACTAACCCAGTGGTCTCCAACCTTCGGGTTGCGACCCTAAGTGCGGTCGCCTGGAATTCAAAAAGTGAGATAAAAAAAAAAAAAAAAAACATTTTCTGTTACAATTATTTCATATTTACACCAAAAAACACACCCATAAATGAGTTGTTAAATTCCTTTTACAGTTGGTTCATGGTTAGGGGAAAATGTTAATTATTTGAAGAGGTTAATATATGAATATACTTCTTTTGTATGATTGTAAATTCATCATAGTTGTTTAATAGTGTAAATTGGATGACATTGAAAATGTTATCAAATGCAACCCATAAAATCAAAGCAGATGGTAATTCTGGTACATCTCCATTAGAATTCAATGGACAGTATGCTATCTTACAGCAGGGACTGCAAGAGAGAAAAGAGTCCCATCCCATCTTATCAATCCTGTTTGCCCAAATTAATTTCTGGTGTCAGTTATGGTCACTGGTGGGAAAGTAGGAAGTGACAAACCAAAACTTAGGAGTAAAACTGTGTGTTAAACAGCAGCCAGCAAAGAGGTTCATCCATAAAATCTGTTCCAAATACTTTTTTCACCCACCACTTCCACTCACACCATGCCGAAGGGGAAATTTAGGTCTGGGCAGTTTTAATCAGTTCATCCAAATCTAATCAGTTCATCCTTGTGAGGTCACAGTGACCTTGAACTTTGACCTTTGAGGACCAAAATCGAATCAGTTCATCATTGAGTCCAAGTGGACGTTTGAGCCAAAGTGACCTTGAAATTTGACAACCAAAATCTTTTTTTTAACAATATATTTATTGTGACCACCAGCATCTATTTTGTATGACACTTACTTTAAGGTGATCTTAAATGTCTCCCTGCAGCATGTATTGTTTCCCCCTGTGTGATAAGATCAAAGCCAAAACAATGCCTGGAGACAGTCACCTATGGGGGAGGCCGGCCAGGCAGAGCCTACAGCACAGCCAGTATTTTAATAACAGAATGATGCCTCCACACTGGCACTGTTGTAAAGTTTAAATCATGTGAACTGTGATCAAGGAGTTTCCTCTACCTCCAAGGTGGTGAAAATGCAATCAGAGTTGATCTAATCAAGCGTTGTCTTCCGGCCTGGGGCACACAGAACACACAACGGTGTTGTCAAAAGGCACAGGAGCCACTAGTTGAGGGACACCACACAAGCACAGCCAACCAACTGCCCACATGGGGGGCAGTGCCCATCTAAACTCTAAACACCTGGTTGGCTAAGAGCCAGCTAGCCTTGAGACATGATTGGCCAAATGATATCTCTTTATTGTGTCTCTGATCAGTGTATAGAGAGGCAAAGTGACCGCCTACTTCCTGCTTCAGCACTGTACCAGGGATTTTTATCCGCCATTTATTTTCTCATAAACATTTAGTAAAATGCTTATAAAAAAATAGTTTTACTTGGTCAAACCAAACCGGTTCAGCTATATTTAGAATCAGGAGAGACCATAGAACATTTCACTCGGACCAAAACTTTAAAAAACTACATTGAAAAAACTAATAGTTGAATCAATACACTAGCTGTACCGAATTCTGAAAATATACTGTGCATGTAATATGTGGAATGAAACAAAATCAAGGTAAATGCATTGTCGGGCCGGGCGTTATGAGGAGGAAGACAAATAAGAAATATGATGCGGGTCCATCAGCCTGTAATTAGCACAACATATCTTTGAACCCATGTGTCTCTAACCCACACAGCACAATGCCTGAGTCGGCATAAGCATGTTTACTCTGCATCACCTGGGACTCAAACTCACAACCTTTGCCACCATTTACTCAAGTACTCAATTTTGAGGTACTACTTTACTTGGTTATTTTCCATTTTATGCTACTTTGTACTACATTTTAGATTGAAATACTGTGCTTTTTACTCCATTACATTTATTTCACAGCTATAGTTACTAGTTACTTTTCAGATCAATGTTTTTATAATACTAGAAATCTTGCGCGCTACGTGCGCTCGATTCCTAGTGTGGAGACTCTGGAGATGATGCGCCATCTCTGCAGTTATGGAAATCGCCCGCTCCGCAGGCTCGCAGCCACAACTGCGGATTTAGTTGCTCGAGTGACATCACTAATGACATCACAATTGCCCGAGTGACATCACAGTTCAGCAACTGTACGCCATCGGCCCTTCAATCACAGTTGCTCAAGTGACATCAAAACTGCCCGTGACATCACAGTTGGGCAATTGTGCGACATCGGCCCTTCAATCACAATGTTGCTCGACTGACATCTCTGATGACATCATAACTGCTCGGGTGACATCACAGCTGTGCGCTATGAGCAACTGTGCAAGCTCTCCAATTGACATCACAGTTTCAGAGCCTGTATGCGTTCTTCTTATTGGCGGTTGGCAAACAACGAATTGGTCCATTACCGCCACCAACTGGTATGGAGTGTGGATCAGAATCTATTACTCTACTATTTAGTATTTATAAAAAATAAATAAAAATAAAAATAGATATATAGATATAGATACATACATATCTATATATATACACACCTACAATAATATCCTCATATCCTCTCAATCAAATTTGTTGTTCTAAGATACTGAAATATGAGTCGATAACAGTTCTCCCCTGAGCTCTTTTGCAAAATATCCACCAATTCAAAGTGTACTTTGACCTCTCTGAGGTCCTGTACCAGCTGCCTTCTTTCTGACTCATATTTCTTTTCTGACAGTGTATCATTACATGTTCAATTGTTTCTTCTTGCCCACACTCACATGTACCTATATTATGCTTTCCTATAATGACTAATGATTCTGAACTCTTTAATCCAGTGTGTCTGTTAGAGCCAGTTGGTTTTGTCTAACGTTCCACACTCCAGTCCGGTAGGTGGCGGTAATGCACCTATAAGCTGGTTGCCAACCGCCGATCAAATCAATAGAAGAAGAAGAAGAAGAAGAAGAAGAAGACGAAGAAGAAGAAGAAGAAGAAGAAGAAGAAGAAGAAGAAGAAGAAGAAGAAGAAGAAGAAGAAGAAGAGCAAGAAGAGTCAGTTTTGTATGAGGACGGTGCGCCACCTATAGGTGAAAGGTTGGCAAGGCGGTATAGTAGGAAATGGCCACGCCCCCCAGCCAGTTTGATTGAACCTGATCACTGCTGAAAGAGGCCGTCTTTCAACCGCAACGCGATAAACGAAAAGGAATATATATCTAACGAAACCAGTAGGTTTATTCCAAAACGAACCTTTTTATATTGAACTTTGTTTCTTTGATTTCATTTCACTGAAAGGCCAGTTTTATTTATGAATGATTTTGAGTTTCTTGGAGTTCGCATTCAACACAGAAGAACGAGGAGGCCAAGACGACACAAGAAGACCAACTTCAAACTGTGAGTAGCCTGCGCGTTGGAACTTAAAACACGGCGGTTTTAACTTGACAACAATAACAACTAATAACTGTCACAACCCTCCTGAATATCAGGTTTACGTTGAGCGCAGGCTGATATTCGGCTCATATTAAATTTTAACGTTGATAGTTGCCATAACAACCACCACTGTCTGAAAGACGTGCACACGCTGGGTAGTAGGAAGCGAATTGTTGTCTGGTCCGCAGCTAGCCGCAAAACGCGACTATTTCACTCGAGTACCTCTCCTCGTCTTCTTCTTCTTCTTCTTCTTCTAGTGTTTTATGGCGGTTGGCAAACATCTTCTGTGCATTACCGCCACCTTCTGGATTTTAGAAGTTACAAACATATTCTCTTCAGTGTGAAAAACAAAACTACGTCCACCCAAAATACTCCAAAACATAATATTGTCCATTCTTCATCACCCAGACTCACTCGTCTGGGTTTTATCAAAGGCTTCCCTCAGTATATTGTCTAGATCTTTCCCAGTTACATCCACCACGTCCAAAAACCTCCTGGCAGCGTCCAGCACCATCTCGATTCTCTCCGTCTTCCCCGTCACATCAACAGCACAGTTGACCACCATCGCAATGAAAGCCAAAAATTTCCTCTTTTCTACACATAGAATGTCAGCTCGATCCATTTCCTTCTTTTTCTTCTCTGGTTCCTTCTGTACCACCATCCTATTCCTCTCTTCATTTCTCTCCCACCCCCATCTCTTAACAGCTTCCACATACGACATTCCCCTAGTTTCTCTTATCCTATTCACTTCCTTTTCTTTCTTTCTCCTTGGACACTCCACAGACCCTGCATAGTGATTTCCCTCACAATGTAAGCACTTAGCTTGTTCTTTCTCAATGCACCTCTCTTCACTGCATTTCTCCTTTCCACATCTGCCACACTTTCTTTTTTTTTGACATACAGCAGCCACATGCCCATATTCTTGACAACAGTAACACCTCAAGGGAGCTCTTTCAAACGGTCGTACCTTATAACACACATAATCACAGTATATTCTCTCTGGTAATTCACAATCAAATGTCAAGCACACAGATTCACTATACTCCTTTTTCCCTTCACGGAATCTCATCAATCTCCTTCCCTCCTTTACACCTTCAACCTTGAGAAAATCTTGAACGTCCAACTTCACTGGCACACCGCTTACCACACCTTTCTTCCATGTTTTGTCCCCGAGCGGGAAACTATCCACAAGCACATTGGTACTCATATTCTCGCCGACCCTATCTATTTTTAGAGCTTCCTCCCTCTGCTTTTCTGACACACATTCAACTACAACCATACCACTCCTAGTTACCTTTATTGATCGCACATCACCAATTCTTCTGCCAATATACCTGCCTAATTCATGTGGATCTTTAAAAACACCATCCGTCTTTTCCGCAGACACTATTCCAACAGTGAAGTTTTTCTTCACCCCACCTTCCTCATCTGTATCACTTACTTCACACTCCTTCTTCCTTTTCTTCCTCTCAACCCCTTTCAAATCCTCCTCACTTTCCATTTCATACTCCCCTATTTCTGACTCCGATACTATTTCCTCTCCGCCAACCACTCCTTCATTTGCGCAACAAACTTTACTCTTCTTCTCTTTACTCTTCTTTTTCTTCGCCATCCTATCCTAAACCCACTGTTTCAAATAGGCTATAAATTCTAGAATTAACTTTCTGCGTTCAAACAATCCGCCTTCCGCACTCGTGTCCGACCCTCCTGACACGTCATCTAAAGAGATGCTGTTGTTTTGCAGTTCTGCCCACTAGCCTTCCCATCATAGTCGTGCTCGCCCGACCCCTTTATCGAGGGAAAGTTGCACATTTAGCGATCTACAAGCTTCAAACATGCACCAATCACTAATATAAACTACGCACCTTGTTGCCACGGATGTTGTCGAGCAGGCCGCGCTGAGGCCGCGCTTTGTTAACTCGTATTTTAAGAAAGTTTGGGTTATTTGTGTGTCCGGAAACATTATTTTCCCTTCTCCAACGACTCTTCTTCTTTTTTGCTGCTCACCGGTTCAACTGCTCAACTGCGCCACCGCATCATGGGGTATTACATCATGTGTCAAGTATGGGGTTTGCCCTGTGTCGTTCTGTCAGTCACAGGTTTCATGATGACTTGAAACCTGAACATTATAGATGCCAACCGCCATAAAACAAGCTGAGAAAAAGGAAGTATTGTGGGGTTGCAGCTGGTGAAAACCGTCACAGTGTCCAAACCTGAGTCTTGACAATGGCCTTGACTTCTGTCTTGCTGATGGTCACTGTCAAGTCAATGTTTTGATTTTTTGTAGCCTCCTTTGCAATCATGTCTACAACTAAACCTCGTTCCCTCTGACCCCAACATGCGCCGGAATCCAACTGTCAGTCCCATCATCCCAATTCTATATAATGACTGCTGTACCTCAATCAAAACGTCTGGTCTACTGTCTGAATAACTGCTCTGTGAACCAGCTAATGATGAGCTTCAATCTGAACATATAATCGCTCTTACCGGTCTTGTTTCCTCCACCCACTGTACTGCCAACACAATATTGCTAGCATTTCTGCTGCGTAAACTGATACACCTTCACTGACTCTTTTCCCTATTCTAACCCTCAATTCTGGAACAAAAACTCCTATCCCTACTCTAAACTCTTTGACGCATCTGTATATATCTGAATGTACCCGTAATAATGATCTAGATATGTCTGTACTGTGTGTGCATCACAAATACATTCCCTGTCCTTATTCTTCTTTTCCATGATTGCAAAATCTACTGTAGCATCTGGAAGTATCCAGGGTGCTATAGAGACAGTCCGCATGTCTGGGAACGCCCATACAGGCTCTAGGAACGCCTACAATAGACGCTGGTTAGCTGGCTCAGCCTGGCTGGGGGCGTGGTCAGGGTGGGGTAAAAACCCCCGTTCTATCCATTCAGCAAAGTTAGAATTTAGCTGATAGCCCAGCCCAGGCAGACACGATCGGGGATTTAACCACCGCAGTAAACGCACATCTGAGCAGACGTATTGTGTTATGCTCTAGAACCCCCAAACCTGTAGTTTAGAGCCGCAGCACCGTCTTTTGGTGAGTCAGCCCATGAGATATATGGGCGGTTTTACCCCACTCGCGCGCCAGCCGTTTAACATTTTGTGGGCGTTCCCAGACATGCGGACTGTCTCTATTGCTGGCAATGGTACTGTTGGACTAATGTTTCATTGAGCTACTTCCAGTTCTATTGTCCTCTGTTCCACTGTCCACCCAAAGCTTTTTGTCTCTTTCCTCTCCTTTTCCCAACAGGGTTTGATAGAGAAAATTTACATCACATTAGCCTTTATTTGGACAATCACTAGTTATTAATATATTCATATACATTTCCATTTTAGTTACATATAGTTATGACACAGACATACTTCATATTTAGATGACCTGTGTACATACACAGATAGACATCATATTTGGATAACCTGTGTACATACACAGACAGACGTATTTAGATAACTTGTACCTTACATTTGCAGCTCCTCTCTATCGCACACTGTGCCCTGTCACCGTGCCACGGTGCTCTCTACAGGGCCAGAATAACAGATAGGTTGAGTCTACAGAGTGGCCTTCAAGTGTGCGTCAAGACATGTCATCTGATGTGTGTCCTATAAGTATCTTTGACTTTCTGTTCAATGTATGTAAGCCTGTGTATCTATTCGTGAATATGCAAGAGTGCATCTCTTGGCCAAGAGTGCATCTCTTGCTCTTGGCCAAGATCTATGTCAAATACATCATATCAGACGACTTCTTCTGACTCCTGGCTCCATCATTTCATTTCAACTGGTTTCCTTCAAGTGGTTCACTGTTTACCTTTTGGCTGTGAAATTCCATTCTCTATCAGGGTTTTAACCTTTCTTGTGTTGGATGTCCTTGATTGTGACCTTGTAAATTTACCCAGTAACTTACTAGCCTGGTAAACCAGCCCGTCACATCAACTCACATTTCATTTGGTTCTGCGTGACGGTCTGGCCCCAACTCTTCACCCAGTCCTTAGCAGGGGCGGAAGCATGGGCGGGCATAGTTGCCTTGACAGACAACTCCTTCAGCCAATCAGGGTCGGATCCAGTCAAACCCAAATCCACTCGGGAGAATGGCAAAAACAAAAGCCGAGAAACTCTGCGGTTGCGGCGATACTCCTGTACTTTGTTTAATTGTTGTTATTGAGTCTATTTCTGCAATAACTGCACTTTATGGCTGTTTAAACTAGACAAACGCTGACATGACTCCTCGAGACGATCAGGCAAGGAGGTGGCCGGGGCCTCAGCAGGGTGTTGAGGGAGACACCAGACGGGGGCATCATCGCTTGTAATCTTGTACATTAAGTGGAAACAGCAGGTTCAAGAGAGCTAGCTAAATACTAGACCCTAGTTCATGCATTTATTATGATCCACTAAAATCAGGGGGGGCATAGTGGGTGATGTTTTCAAACCTACGGCCCGGGGGCCAACACCAGATGGTCCCACAGGATGACTTTGAAAAAAGTGTGACAACTGCCCTGACAAGTCCACAATGTGATGCACTGTGAAGTGGGCGGCGCCACGGGGGGGGAGGGGGTTGGATCAGTTGGAGGAGGAGGTTGCAACTCTACTGAGGAATGGTAAGGGAATTTAGCTGGTTTATGTTTCTGTTACTTTGGCTGGCATGACAGACAGACAGACAGACAGACAGACAGATGCGTTCAGGCTGTTTGCATAGATAGGACTAGTGTCCTCTAGTAAGAGAGTGGCGTCAGCGGAGGACCAAAATGCAAGAATCATTAGCCAATGAACAGCCATGAATGGCTCTCGCGCTACTTTTGCATGCTAAAATAAAGCCGATAATGTACAATTTGATTCATTTCAAGGGATGAAAAACCATTTCAAAGTACAACACTGTCTATTTTGATGCAACTCGACAGTGCTGCTTTTTTACTGAAGAGTTCCACTTTCTACTTCCTGGAAAAAAACTGGTCCATTGGAGTGAATGGAGATGTCGGAACTCTTCTACACATTGGTTCAATCAGCCTGCTTTTCGTGGTTGTGAATTGAACTTTCAGCCCTACTTCTAGGCTTTCCCCCCCTCACCATTGTATCAAGTGACATTTCCATTTCCAACGAGAGAGAGAGAGACTTTTTGAATTTTGTCTGTTTTAAAGATGTCAGGAAAGAAGCAGAATGATGTTTTCATTCTGGGCAGGGTCAGCCACCCCCTGCCAAAAAAACCTGCCAGGTCAGAGGAAACAGTGGAGGAGGCTGTGGAGATTTTACTATTATTTTCATTACTTGTGCTGGTCCTGAATAATGACATCACAACCACAACAGGCTAATCCTAATGTAGTCTTGGTGTGTGCGCGCCCGCGTGTGTGTTTACAGAGGCCATTGATGAGATTTGGGCAGTGCAGCAGTGACACCTGGAGGGCATCCAGGATCCACCACAACCATGAACAATGTGGATGTGCCATAGTAACGTCTGTGTGGGAGCAACAGCCTGGAAGAAATCCACAAAGCTTTGCCACAAATGATTCCAGGTACACAAGTTTATTCTGAATTGTCACAAATTAAACATGTGACTAATTAGGGCTGCTCGATTATGGCGAAAACCATAATCACGATTATTTTGATTGATATTGAGATCACGATTATTTAACACGATTACTCATTGACATTGAGAACATCATGCATTTATTGAACATTGACACTGGCTTTTCTTTTTCACATTGGATGTCTTTGGATTTGAGATATAATTGAAAATAAATAAATAAGTTAAAATAAATAATAAAAGTTCAAAGATTTAGAAATAAAATAAAAACTAAAATAAATATACAGTATAGCAGGCCTACTATGTTGCAGTGAACTGCCACAACCAACTGCAACTATTAATCTACATTCAATATGTTGGTAAACATCTGAACGAGTAGCCCTTAAACCTCACACTAGCCAAAATAGTGTCAGAAAATGACGTGTACACAGTATCTGTGATCAATCAGTGAAAACGGTATTTATTTACCGTTGTTTAATTAAGTGAAATGAAAACAGTCGGGACATATGTTGCCGACAGCAAATTTGTGTTCATATTTCATCAAAACTAATGGTGGTCTCGACCTAGTTTCAAGATGAAGACCAGACACGCTGCCTCACATCATATGTAATCCCAGTGTGACGACAAGTGTAATCCTAGTGTGATGTCCGTGTGATGCACTTGCCTATATGACGCCGGTAATGTCGTCAGTGCCGGGGCTATGATGTGGCAGATTTATAGTCGTCCTCGTTATATATCGTCCTCTTTCCCTGATCCTTCTGGTCGCTGTACCTGAGCTGATTGTATCCCATTCTCTGAAGCTGTGTTTCGCCCCACCCACCTCCCCAGTCCACCACCAATGTCTTGACTCCTGAAGAATCCCCCCCGGGGGGGGGGGGGGGGGGGGGGGGGGGATTCTCTATCCTAGTCCGAGCAGATGCCTCAAGAAGAGAGGCATCTTACCACGGAGTAATATCGCATTGTAAAGAGTGTCCTGAATCGATGACTGTGTTGCAGGTGGCAGGAGTAACTAGATGGGGCTTTGTCTTTTTGTTCGTTTAGCGTTATTGCTTGGTCATAGACCACTTTGTGAGTGGATTTCAAGTGATTAAACAAAGAGGGAGAGAGGTCGTGTTGCGGGGTGCAGCCACGGCCGCGCATATCTTGCACACTGTGAGTTTGTTCCAACTCTGACTCGGCGAAACCGGTCCATAGTGTTTCCACACCACAGACGTTGTTTTACCTCTCTTCTCGACCAGCGGCTCTCTTACTGCCGTGGCTCTTCACATGACAGTCATTCACAACTCCAGCTGAAACGAAACGGTGTGCTTTGGGCTTTGGGGGAGGGGCTGAGCAAAGGAAGGGGTGCGCTTGATTTACAACACAAGACAGAACGAGAGTGACAAGAGCCGCAAAATCGGTTTATGTCGATTATCTTGTTTTCATAATTGTGGACACTGACAGCACAAATCGTAATCATGATTAAAATTCGATTAATCGCCCAGCCCTACATGTGACCCTGTCATTATTCTAATACTGTGTCAATACACAGTACAAAAACTTGCTGGGAAAAATGGTGAATGTGTGCGGTAAAGTTATTGATCCATCCATCCATCCTTACCTCTTATCTGGGATTGGGTCATGGAGGTAGCAGTTCCAGCAGGGGACCCTGAACTTCCCTTTCCTTGGCCACATTAAGCCAGCTCTGACTGGGGGATCACAAGGCATTCTCAGGCCAAGTTACTGATGTACATTTAAATGATCTTTGTTCTTGTGATATCACACATTACAAAAAATGATGGAAAAAGTCATTGTGATACACAAAATGACAGGTAGGTAGGTACGGTAGGTAGGTAGATACTTTATTTACTTTATTGATCCCGAAGGAAATTCATGTACCAGCAGCTCACATACAGTCAATAAAAACACACAGTAGACAAATTAGAAAAACACAGTAAAAAAAATATAAAAAGATACTAACAGACCGTGTGCAAAAGCCAGAACCTAAAGTGACCGAGTGCCTAATAGAGAACATAATAAATAAAAACAGGCAGGGCTAAAAAAACAACAACACACGCAGCCGAGACAACAGAGCGAAGGCATACATGACCTCACTTCCCCCGCTGGGAAGAGTTCAAAAGTGGAACGGCTCTGGGGACAAATGATTTCTTTAGTCTGTCTGTAGAGCAGCTCAGTGACAGCAGCCTGCCACTGAACAAGCTCCTCTGTCCTACTATGGTGGTGTGTAGTGGGTGGCTGTCATTGTCCATGATGGACAGCAGTTTGTTGAGAGACCTTCTCTCCGCCACCTTCACTAGAGAGTCCATCTCTCCACCGATCACGGAGCCCGCTCGCCTGATCAGCTTGTCCAGCCGCATCGCGTCTCTCACTTTGACATTGCCTCCCCAGCACACCACAGCCTAAAAGAGGACACTGGCGACCACAGATTCATAGAAAATCTGCAGGAGTTTCTTACAGATGTTGAAGGACCCCAGCCTCCTCAGGAAATAGAGCCGGCTCTGCCCCTTCCTGTATAGGGTGCCCGTGCACTCAGACCAGTCCAACCTGTCATCCAGCTGCAGTCCAAGATATTTATAGGACCTGACCACCTCCACCTCAACCCCCTCGATGGAAACTGGTTGCATGGGTGGCCCGGCCCTCCGATAGTCCACCACCATCTCCGTCGTCTTGGATTTGTTCAGCTGCAGCTGGTTAGACTGACACCATGTGACAAAGTTATCCACCAGGCCCCTGTACTCCTCCTCCTGTCCACCCCTCACACACCCCACGATGGCAGTGTCATCTGAGAACTTCTGCAGGTGGCACGTCTCCGAGTTGAACCTGAAGTCAGATGTGTCAAGTCAAGTTAAGTTTATTTGTATAGCACATTTCATACACAGAGGCAATTCAAAGTGCTTCACATAAAATGGTTGACAGGAAAAGAAAAGAAAAGAAGAGAATAAAATGGACATTTAAAAGCATCACAACAAAACTTAAAAAAAAGAGCATTAAGCAACAGGCGCAGCAGTTGCAGAAAGAGCTAAAAACTTATAGAGGACTCATTGGGTTTGCATAGTAGCTAGTAGATGTGTAGAGGGTGAAGAAGAAAGGAGAAAAAACGGTCCCCTGTGGTGCACCTGTACTGCTAACCACAGTCTCTGATGTGCAGCCCCCTAGCCTGACATAGCCTAGGTAAACCCAGCCACCACGTGACTGGGAACTGAGAGAGCAGGTCACGTGGGGGATGGGTTTACCCAGGCTAAGCCTGACATACTGAGGTCTGCCAGTGAGGTAGTCTATTATCCAGGTCACAAGGTGTGGGTCCACTTGCATCCCCGCCAGCTTGTCCCTCAGGAGGAGTGGCTGAATGGTGTTGAATGCACTGGAGAAATCAAAAAAGGTGATTCTCACAGCACCGCCTCCCTTATCCACATGCTTTCAGGAGCCTTGGGCACACCTTGTCACAGCACCGCCTCCCTTATCCACATGCTTTCAGGAGCCTTGGGCACCTTGTCCGGCCCAGCCGCTTTCCTGGGTTTGAGTCTCCTCAACTCTCCTCTGATCTGGTCGGCAGTAATAATATGTGGGAGGGGAGTGCTGATGGCCTGGGCTGGTGAGCTGATGTGTTTGAGGGGGGGGGGGGGGGGGGGGGCTGATGGCCTGGGCTGGTGAGCTGATGTGTTTGAGGGGGGGGGGGGGGGGCTGATGGCCTGGGCTGGTGAGCTGATGTGTTTGAGGGGGGGGGGGGGGGGCTCATGGCCTGGGCTGGTGAGCTGATGTGTTTGAGGGGGGGGGGGGGGCTCATGGCCTGGGCTGGTGAGCTGATGTGTTTGAGGGGGGGGGGGGGGGCTCATGGCCTGGGCTGGTGAGCTGATGTGTTTGAGGGGGGGGGGGGGGGCTCATGGCCTGGGCTGGTGAGCTGATGTGTTTGAGGGGGGGGGGGGGTGGGCTCATGGCCTGGGCTGGTGAGCTGATGTGTTTGAGGGGGGGGGGGGCTCATGGCCTGGGCTGGTGAGCTGATGTGTTTGAGGGGGGGGGGCTCATGGCCTGGGCTGGTGAGCTGATGTGTTTGAGGGGGGGGGGGGGGGGGGCTCATGGCCTGGGCTGGTGAGCTGATGTGTTTGAGGGGAGGAGGGGGGGGGGGGGCTGATGGCCTGGGCTGGTGAGCTGATGTGTTTGAGGGGGGGGGGGGGGGGGCTGATGGCCTGGGCTGGTGAGCTGATGTGTTTGAGGGGGGGGGGGGGGCTGATGGCCTGGGCTGGTGAGCTGATATGTGGGAGGGGTGGGGAGGAGAGGATAGAACTGGGGAGGGGGGGGAGGTGTGGTGGGTTTGACAGGGCAGCCAGTAACTGTTGGCGCTAGTGCAGGGCCGTCGAAACGATTAAAGAAGAGGTTGAACTCATTCGCCCTTTCAACAGTACAGTCAGCAGAGCTAGTGTTCTTCTGCTTGCAGCCCGTGATGGTTTTCATCCCATCCCACACACACACCTCCTTCATGTTGTTCTCCTGCAGCTTGTGCTCCAGCTTCCTCCTGTAGGATGCCTTGGCCTCACGCAAGCAGAGCTTAAAGTCGAGCTGAACCCAAGAATGACTTTTCTTTTCTTTTAGTTCAAATACCTGGGTATGCAGTGCACCTATTTAATAATGTATACAAAACAAATCACAACAATCTAATTTCTTTAGTTTTTCACACTTTTTCACATCAAAAGTTCGTTTTTCAAGATTTCATTGATAACAGTAATGTACAGTTTGCTGACGTCACCTAGTACTATCAAATTTCTACCCCATATCAACCAATCATATCATGAAATGCAGCTGTCAATCAAATCTTCATTTCTGGATAATTTTCTCTTCCAAATGAAGTAGAAAATGGCGCCTATAGAGCCTGTCATCTGCCAGAATTCCTATCCCATAAACTAACAATTGTTAGAAACATGAACAAAAAACAAAAAGTATAATCTCTAAGAATGCAAAGAAATGGGGGTACGGTGGCGCAGTCGGTAGCGCTGTCGCCTCACAGTTAGAAGGTCCTGAGTTCGATTCTCGCCTGGGACACTGTGAGCACTGTGGTTGTGTTCCCCCCCATATCTTCAGTGCCCACTGCCCAGGTGGGGTATCTCGTCGTAAGGGCCTTTCTCTCTGTGTGGAGTTTGCATGTTCTCCCCGTACCCCCCAGGGGGTTCCTCCGTATATAACCCCCCCACTAAAAACATGCAGAAGATCAGATCGTCATCGTCATCCGACCAGTGACGACAACATCCGAAGTTGGTCCCCGGGCGCTGTACGAGAAAGCGACCACTGCTCCTGGCCTGCCCCTCGGAGGAAAGGACATGCCTGGATGGGTTAAATGCAGAGGACACTTTTCACCGGCCATCGTCAGCATGAGTGTGTTGTGGCCGCATGCATGTTGTGGTGTTCGTGTGACAATAAAAGACGGGCTTGTCCGTTACGAGAGAGAGTTTTTTTTTTTTAAGTACGTTTTTTAAGTTAAAACGCGCATTCCAGGGATATCGTATCGTTACAGCAGCGATAATGGCACGCGCATCCGAGAGCTTGGTTGTCAGGGGTTGCACTTCGGAGATTCCAGGCCGACGTGCTGCACTCTCCGCTCGTCAACATGAAGGCAGCTGGCTGCCTGCGGCTCGCTGAGCTCCACTCCTCCCGTCAAAAGGCTCTTCCCGAGGGGAGCGCCACAACTACTGAATCCCACTCGATTTGGAGGCGGAACACGCCAGGATTGGCCAAAGCCCAATCCAGTCCCCAGAATTGTCAAATAAAATCATCGACATGATACTATGACCCGCCTCTCAACCTGTCATCTTAGACAAACTATGTTTTCAGTCTGAAACGGACTCATTATGCATTACATTACATTACATTACATACATTACATTCACTCATTATGCACGTGACGAACAGGTTCAGTTCGACTTTAAGTTCCCTCTGCAGTACGCTCAGCTCCACCTGGTTCATGCATTGTGTGACACCCTCTATGTCCTCAAGGTAGACAGGGACACGCACATCCAAAGCTAGGCCACACTGGGCCTGGGTGCTGGATCAAAAAGGCTACTCACAGTAAAAAAAGAATGGTCCGCACACCAAAAGGAGCTCTCGTTAGGTTTTTTAATTATTTATATGCAAACAGCGTGACGTTTCGGGCCACACTGGCCCTTCCTCAGACGCTTTCTGAAGTGGCAGAGAGACGCCATCTTAAATACCCGTATCAATATACATGACAGATCACCAGGTGTTCAGCAATTAGTAATTAGTAAAGTTAAAATAAAGGTGTACACACATAAGCACTCATTTGCAACAGTTTTGATTTCCTTCAGTGCTTTCTTTTAATGAAAAATCACTGATTTTCCCCTCCCTATTATTGGGTATCTGTTGCTTCAACAAGTTAAACGTGTTCTGGTGGCTAGAGTGGCAGTAATATGCTGTCCAAGTTCAAAGTTTTATCATGGGGCGGCTTTAGCTCAGGAGGTAGAGCGGGTTGGCGGTTCGATCTCCGCTCCCTCCCAGCTGCTGTCGTTGTGTCCTTGGGCAAGACACTTAACCCTCCTTGCTCCCGATGGTGTGTAGGCACCCTGCGTGGTAGCCTGCCGCCATCGGTGTATGAATGGGTGAATGTAGACTATCTACTGATTGTAAAGCGCTTTGGATAAAAGCGCTATATAAATGCAGGCCATTTACCATTTATCAGGACTAGATTATGGAGAGGTGTGCATCTGTCTAATTTAATTTTTATGCCTCTTGATGTATGGTCATCCCCCCTTCCCGTGGTATCGAAAATCGATATTTTCCTGGGTATCAGTATCGAAGTAGAAATTCTAGTATCGTGACATCCCTAGTGTATACTGACCTCAGGTCTGTGCTGTCTGTCCTCAGAGATGTCCTGCCTGATGGAGGCGCTGCAGTGTGTGTGTACTGACCTGAGGTCTGTGCTGTCTGTCCTCAGAGATGTCCTGCCTGATGGAGGCGCTGCAGTGTGTGTGTACTGACCTGAGGTCTGTGCTGTCTGTCCTCAGAGATGTCCTGCCTGATGGAGGCGCTGCAGTGTGTGTGTACTGATCTGAGGTCTGTGCTGTCTGTCCTCAGAGATGTCCTGCCTGATGGAGGCGCTGCAGTGTGTGTGTACTGACCTGAGGTCTGTGCTGTCTGTCCTCAGAGATGTCCTGCCTGATGGAGGCGCTGCAGTGTGTGTGTACTGATCTGAGGTCTGTGCTGTCTGTCTTCAGAGATGTCCTGCCTGATGGAGGCGCTGCAGTGTGTGTGTACTGATCTGAGGTCTGTGCTGTCTGTCCTCAGAGATGTCCTGCCTGATGGAGGCGCTGCAGTGTGTGTGTACTGATCTGAGGTCTGTGCTGTCTGTCTTCAGAGATGTCCTGCCTGATGGAGGCGCTGCAGTGTGTGTGTACTGATCTGAGGTCTGTGCTGTCTGTCCTCAGAGATGTCCTGCCTGATGGAGGCGCTGCAGTGTGTGTGTACTGATCTGAGGTCTGTGCTGTCTGTCCTCAGAGATGTCCTGCCTGATGGAGGCGAGAGAGAAGAGAATCAGAAGTGTGGTGCTGTTGCTCAGAGAGAAGTGCCTGTTCACCGTCCAGTCCAGGCCTCGTCAGAGATTCTCCAGCCGTCGTGCAGGAAGACCTGGGTCAGCTGGAGTACAAGTTCCAGGTCAGAATATAGACCTAATTGGTCCTATCTCTGTACGATAGGGGGCAAATCTGCGATGTGTGATAACATTGTTCAATATTGCCATGATGATATTACTTGCGATAAACAAATATTGCCACCACTGAGGGGCCCTTGAACAAGGCCCTTAACCCCAACTGCTTCAGTGGAGCTGATCAGTGGCCAGCAGATCAGACTGTGGTTGTAATGGTCAGCTTCCAGGTATGAATGTGTGTGTGTGAATGTGAACAGGGCACTGCTGAAAAAGACAGCTGTTTTGGGGATTCTAGAGCAGAACACAAGACATCTATTCAGATGTGCGTTTACTGCGGTGGTTGAATCCCTGATCGTGTCTGCCTGGGCTGGGCTAGGGTAACGTTAGGTCAAACACAGCTGTGGATGGGTAACGTTAGGTCAAACACAGCTGTCAAGAACCGTTGCCAAACCGAGCCTGTTTGTTTTTGTTCCTGTACTCTTCTAAATAAAATTGAAAATAAAATATTAAAATAATAATAATAATAATAATAATAAAATCCGAAAATACAAAGGTATGAGCATGGATGCCCTCAGGATGTAACAGGATGATATGGTGTGTGTTTCAGGATCGCCCTGTAGGAGGAGACAAACAGGATGTCAGCCAACGCCCTGGCTATCGTGTTCGCTCCCTGCATCCTGCGCTGCCCCGACTCCATCGACCCGCTGCAAAGCGTCCAGGACATCAGCAAGACCACCGCGTACGTCCACCCTGCTCAACCAACAGCCACATTTGACTCTTTTACTCACCTGCCAAGAGCTGCTACACTGAAACAACTGCCAAGAGTCTTTTTTTACTGGACAAAACAATGTATGAATTAGATTTCAGTATATGGAATCAGCTACTGTGTGAAACATCCAACATGAGAGCAGGTTTAGAGGTTTCATATCAAACTTGCTCACTCACTTCTACATTTTGTTCTCCTTCTTTGAAAACAGACATTTAGCTCCTGCTGTAGAGCAGCGTAGCAGACAGCCAATCAGGAGCCTGTTTGACACAGAGCCTTTCTATTGCTATGATTTGATTGGCTAACTGTCAGGGTGCTTTCTCACTCAGTGTTGGGCAAGTTACTTTCAAAATGTAATATACTACATATTACTAGTTACTTTCATTTAACACGTTGACTGCCAATGATGAGATATCTCGTCTTACAGAATCCAACCGTTGAGTGCCAAAGACGAGATATCTCGTCTTAAAAAAAAAAAAAAAAAATTTGACGGTCGGGCGTGGATCAACGCTCCCCCCGTCTCCTATAAAAATATTGGAAGTATTGAATGTGTATAATCTATTTTACCGACCAACTAAGTGGCGACAGTGCTCTCCCGACAGAGAGAAAGCCAACCAAAAACAGCCGCGGGAGGAAGCCATTCTCAAGGAAATGGCTTGGCGATTTTACAGTCATCAGTCACCAGACTCGCCCGAGAGCGGCCGCGCCAGCAGCAGCACACCGAGAGCGGAGAGCGGTGCCTGGGTGCTGGCGTGGGGGATTGCAAATTTGCATAATAGATTATGGGTGAAACACACTTTGAAACACCCGCAGAAAGGCCAGAATCGCACGCATTCCGAAAACCCAGAAACGAACGAGCCTCATTCTCATACTGTAGGCGAAAACGCTTTCACGCTGCTGCACACGGGCGCACAACGGTGGGGGGTTCCAAAAATAGACTGGGTGGGCAGCATAAAGCCTAGAATCGCACAAAGCTTCATCAAAGCTCTCAACCGAAAATCCAAGAAACGATTGATCCCCATCCACAGTCCACACTCGCCACACTCGCCGACGAGGGGCCGCCAGAGAGGGAGGCTGCTCACTGCTCAGACAGGCAGGAGAAACTGGCTTGTGACAAACGCCACCAGACACGCCCACGGAGGGAGGAGTTTGAAGGAGAGGGTGTTCAGAACTATATTGTTCAGATGTCTGATCTCTCACTGATGCCAAAAATAAATGGTTAAAGTGACTGTTCTGCCTGTTTGATTGAATTTCACAAAACTGCGATTATCTCAGCTTCCTGTCTCAGACGCTGAAACCATGCTGTACTCAACGGCTAATATCTACATAACTACTAACTCTACAAACTAACTCTTTTAGACAGAGAAAGCACACATTCTATTAGTACTTTTGTGAACTTTGTGTTCACAAACTCCAAGCAGAAAATAATCCTCGGCTCTTGTAAAATGAGCCAGAATCCTCAAAAAAACCCTCTGGCAGAACCTACCTACAGTAAAAAAAAAAAGGCTGGCAGTGAATGTGTTAAAAGTAATAAGTTACTTTACAATATTACTGTCTCTGTAGAGTAACTCGTTACTTATTACACTACATTTGCATTACTTTTACCAAAACTACAGCAGCAGCAGAATGACATTGAACCAGAACCATTCCGAAAAATAATTTCAACTGCCTTGAAGTCAGTGTAAACAATCCAAAATTCTAAATGTTATCCTTTTCATTTTGCTATTGTCATCTATAGTGGTTATTTGCATAAAAACACAGTTTGATTAGGAAATTATTGTATCTTTTTTTAAATATGTGCTTTGATTTAATAAAATTGAACTCAATTTGTAACTTGAGTTACTTGACAAAGTAACTGGTATAATATTACTGAAATCCTATAAGTAATACGTTATATTACTGAATTACTGCTAAAAGTAATATATTACATGTAATATGTTACTTTTGTAATGAGTTACCCCCAACACTGCTCACTCACCCGAGTACGATTGCCCCCTCTCCCCCGCTGGTCAGTTTTCACATTACAAAATTTCTTCCGTCCTCGGGAACGGAACACTTGCAGAGTAACCTAGACCCTTCTCACGAGGGCCATTTTGTGTCAAAAAGGCAGGGTAAACACTAGGGGTGGGACAAAATATCGATACCCACGTTATCGCGATATTTCCACCCGCGATACGTTATCGATACACTGGCGCCAAGTATCGATATGTTTATTAATTTTTTTTTTTTTTTTTTTTTTTTTTTTTTTTTTTTTTTTCCAAGTTGACTTTATTTATGTTTGTAGTTGAAACAAAAACATAACTACTGTAGGCTACATGAATGGAAATGTTTGATCATTAATATCTACTTTTAGAAATTATATAGGTAGGTAGGTAGGTTATAGCCTATAGGTTTTCTTGTTTTAATAGTAATAATAAAAAGACTTAATGTGTAACTTTTCCTCCGTGGTATCGAAAATGGTATGAGTGAGTGAGTGAACTCAGAGAGTTCATGTCAATTCTGCTAATAAATGCATAATACATGATTTTTTGCCTTCAGAGGTATTTTTTTCACTTGTTACACATATCGTGATGTATCGTCTTCCAATATATCGCAGTATCGCAGTATCGCAGTATCGTGATATATCGTTATCGAGGGCCAAGTATCGTGACGATATCGTATCGTGAGCTACTCAGCGATTCCCACCCCTAGTAAACACAGGTGCAAGTAAAACACTAATGAGGGTTTCCAACTTCCATGATTGGAATTTGCCAGTTACCAGCCGGGTGACATTGATTTATCCTCCAAAGACAGCTTTTACCTCTTGAGTGTTACTTTCAGACCCTGCTCCATTGTCTACTGTCCTTTGCTAAACCACTTCTATCACTTCATCATATTCTGTTGTGTTCCATGCTAAACATGCTCTCCTCTGTAGGTGTGTGGAGCTGATCATTCTGTTGTGTTCCATGCTAAACATGCTCTCCTCTGTAGGTGTGTGGAGCTGATCATTCTGTTGTGTTTCATGCTAAACATGCTCTCTGTAGGTGTGTGGAGCTGATCATTCTGTTGTGTTTCATGCTAAACATGTTCTCCTCTGTAGGTGTGTGGAGCTGATCATTCTGTTGTGTTTCATGCTAAACATGCTCTCTGTAGGTGTGTGGAGCTGATCATTCTGTTGTGTTTCATGCTAAACATGTTCTCCTCTGTAGGTGTGTGGAGCTGATCATTCTGTTGTGTTTCATGCTAAACATGCTCTCTGTAGGTGTGTGGAGCTGATCATTCTGTTGTGTTTCATGCTAAACATGTTCTCCTCTGTAGGTGTGTGGAGCTGATCATTCTGTTGTGTTCCATGCTAAACATGTTCTCCTCTGTAGGTGTGTGGAGCTGATCATTCTGTTGTGTTTCATGCTAAACATGTTCTCCTCTGTAGGTGTGTGGAGCTGATCATTCTGTTGTGTTTCATGCTAAACATGTTCTCCTCTGTAGGTGTGTGGAGCTGATCATTCTGTTGTGTTTCATGCTAAACATGTTCTCCTCTGTAGGTGTGTGGAGCTGATCATTCTGTTGTGTTTCATGCTAAACATGTTCTCCTCTGTAGGTGTGTGGAGCTGATCATTCTGTTGTGTTCCATGCTAAACATGCTCTCCTCTGTAGGTGTGTGGAGCTGATCATTCTGTTGTGTTTCATGCTAAACATGTTCTCCTCTGTAGGTGTGTGGAGCTGATCATTCTGTTGTGTTTCATGCTAAACATGCTCTCCTCTGTAGGTGTGTGGAGCTGATCATTCTGTTGTGTTTCATGCTAAACATGCTCTCCTCTGTAGGTGTGTGGAGCTGATCATTCTGTTGTGTTTCATGCTAAACATGCTCTCCTCTGTAGGTGTGTGGAGCTGATCATCAACGAGCAGATGCAAGTACAAGGCTCGTCTGAAGGACATCAGCAGTCTGGAGTTTGCAGAAGAGCAGACTGACGGTAAGACTCTGGCACAACATCTGGATACCTCTAGAGGGGCTTATTCAAAGGAAGCAATGTAGCGATAGTCCTGTTGGGATATGTTTGTGGTGACAATGTAGCGATAGTCCTGTTGGGATATGTTTGTGGTGACAATGTAGCGATAGTCCTGTTGGGATATGTTTGTGGTGACAGCTGATGAGTTGCCACTGAGCATATTGATGTGATCAGATCCATTAAGTTCAGACAGTAGGGCTAAATGTGTGAGTTATACTGTAGCTGTAGACAGTAGACAGTAGTAGTAGCAGCATTCAGATGGATGGATGGACGGACGGATGCATAGTCACAAATATGTTGAGATTTTATTTTCTATTTTTAACATTAGATTTAACATTCATGTATAACACATCTAACCTTGCAAGGCAGCAGGATTTACATAAGATCATGAGATCAGATCACACAAACCATCTGGCAGTGTCAGGTGGTCACACCTCATAAGATGCATACGATTTGACACGGAGTTACGCATAATCCATACTGTCACTGCTTGAGGTGGAGGTCATAATCCATACTGTCACTGCTTGTGGTGGAGGTCATAATCCATACTGTCACTGCTTGTGGTGGAGGTCATAATCCATACTGTCACTGCTTGTGGTGGAGGTCATAATCCATACTGTCACTGCTTGTGGTGGAGGTGGAGGTCATAATCCATACTGTCACTGCTTGAGGTGGAGGTCATAATCCATACTGTTACTGCTTGAGGTGGAGGTGG
This sequence comes from Poromitra crassiceps, assembly GCF_964638095.1. Classification (NCBI taxonomy): domain Eukaryota; kingdom Metazoa; phylum Chordata; class Actinopteri; order Beryciformes; family Melamphaidae; genus Poromitra; species Poromitra crassiceps. The sequence goes on along the minus strand of NW_028152218.1, from coordinate 22,521 downwards.
AGGTCATAATCCATACTGTCACTGCTTGAGGTGGAGGTCATAATCCATACTGTCACTGCTTGAGGTGGAGGTGGAGGTCATAATCCATACTGTCACTGCTTGAGGTGGAGGTCATAATCCATACTGTCACTGCTTGTGGTGGAGGTGGAGGTCATAATCCATACTGTCACTGCTTGAGGTGGAGGTGGAGGTCATAATCCATACTGTCACTGCTTGTGGTGGAGGTCATAATCCATACTGTCACTGCTTGAGGTGGAGGTCATAATCCATACTGTCACTGCTTGAGGTGGAGGTCATAATCCATACTGTCACTGCTTGAGGTGGAGGTCATAATCCATACTGTCACTGCTTGAGGTGGAGGTCATAATCCATACTGTCACTGCTTGAGGTGGAGGTCATAATCCATACTGTCACTGCTTGAGGTGGAGGTCATAATCCATACTGTCACTGCTTGTGGTGGAGGTCATAATCCATACTGTCACTGCTTGTGGTGGAGGTCATAATCCATACTGTCACTGCTTGTGGTGGAGGTCATAATCCATACTGTCACTGCTTGTGGTGGAGGTGGAGGTCATAATCCATACTGTCACTGCTTGAGGTGGAGGTCATAATCCATACTGTCACTGCTTGTGGTGGAGGTGGAGGTCATAATCCATACTGTCACTGCTTGAGGTGGAGGTCATAATCCATACTGTCACTGCTTGAGGTGGAGGTGGAGGTCATAATCCATACTGTCACTGCTTGAGGTGGAGGTCATAATCCATACTGTCACTGCTTGAGGTGGAGGTGGAGGTCATAATCCATACTGTCACTGCTTGAGGTGGAGGTCATAATCCATACTGTCACTGCTTGAGGTGGAGGTGGAGGTCATAATCCATACTGTCACTGCTTGAGGTGGAGGTGGAGGTCATAATCCATACTGTCACTGCTTGAGGTGGAGGTCATAATCCATACTGTCACTGCTTGAGGTGGAGGTGGAGGTCATAATCCATACTGTCACTGCTTGAGGTGGAGGTCATAATCCATACTGTCACTGCTTGAGGTGGAGGTCATAATCCATACTGTCACTGCTTGTGGTGGAGGTGGAGGTTTGTCTGCTTGTTCCAAACTGTAACTCCCCCATTCCTCCCAGCCCTCGTTTAAATGACGACACAACAGTGATCAGCTGCATGAGAGGCTGGCATGGCTTCCCCAAGGCCATGACGGGACTTCATTTCTCTCTGTTCCTTTGCATCTTACACGCACGCACACACACACACACACACACACACACACACTAGAGCTGGGTATTGGTTCAAATTTCAAGAATCAATTTGATTCCGATTCACAAGGTTGCGAATCGATTAATCCCGATTCGATTAATTTCAATATCGATTTGGTTAGTGATACCAAAACGTGTTTTTTGAGCTGTAACCTGAATTATATGACTGTCCAGTTATGTAACACAGGGGTTCCCAACCTTTTTTGCGCCAAGTAGATACATAGGGAGGAAAAAAGTTGCGGACCGGTTGTCAATTTTAATATATTTACTCACCTGGGTGGTGACGAAGGGTAAATAACAGCCTTTTCATCTGTCAATAAAGACACTTTCACAATTATGTACAGTGATTTGATTTCAGCCTATATAATTTCTAAAAGTAGATATTAATGATCAAACATTTCCATTTATGTAGCCTACAGTATTTATGTTTTTGTTTCAACTACAAACATAAATAAACGTCAACTTGAAACTATGTTTCAACTACCACACACAGCATAATATTTTAGCCTGTTTAAAAATAAAAATAAAAAATCGATCTCTGGACATATGAATCGATATCAAAGGATTAAAATAAAAATCTATTAAAAATCTGAGAATCCATTTTTTGAACCCAGCCCTAACACACACACGCAAACACGCAAACAGCCCACAAAGGGGACTCAAGGGAGATCACCTTAAAAAAAATGGACCCAAACACAAATAATCCAGCTCAAAGCTCCATGTTCCACCCTCAACAAAGGATTAAGCCCATTTAGGATAGAGTCCAACAAAACAAGACCTAAATCAAACAATGTACTGCTGTAAAGTGAATGACACAATTGACCTCATCAGGAACCACATAACTAGAAATTAATTTCTCTCACAAGCAATTGACATTGTGAAGAACTGTGACATGGAAAAAAGCAATCTTCTAATGCAACTGCAGTGAAAAATAGCCGCAGCACGAGTTAGGCTACTAGCCCAGGTACTTCAACAAGGACCTAATGAAAATAGCACTCTCCAAGGCAGTGGTTCTCAAGCTTTTTCACATCAAGGACCCCTAAACTAGCACAATTAGATCTGATCAGATTTTTGCTTTCAGATGTTTTATTACAGAAAGTTTATGAAACCCTTCTTCTCGTGATTGTGTGTGTGTGTGTGTGTGTGCGTGCGTGCGTGCGTGTGTGTGCATGTGTGTGTGTGTGCGTCCGTGCGTGTCTTTGTGTGTGTGTGTGTGTGTGTGTGCGTACGTGCTCGTGTCCGCATGTGTGTGTGATCTCCCAGAGCAAAGCCCGTGTTCGGCGAAGCAGCAGCACTCACACCACCTCGCCGCCTCTCAGCCCCAGGATGCCCCTGGTGGTGGATGGAGAGAGTGCCGGAGGAGGCAGTGTAGGAGGAGGAGAGGATGCAGCGGAGGGGGCGGGGCTTAGCGAGCAGCAGCAGCAACTGGCCATGCAGCAGGAGGAGCGCGTCCTCACAGAGCAGATGGAGAGTCTGCAGAAAGAGAAGTATGACGTCTTCTTGGTTCAACATGGCCACTATTGACTAAAGCGTGTCCACAACTGCTCAAGGAGGCTTTTATAGGACCAATCAGCGTGATGTCACAATCTCCGGAAATGTAGAACCTCGCAGCAGTTAACTAGTATGAGTTGTGCCAAACAAACATTAATATCTCAAAAACTATAAATCACATCGCTTATATTTTGACATTCTGAGTGAGAGCAGAAGTAGCTCAAGAGTTTGATGTAAAATATATGCATGTCGTGTTAAAGTTGTGTGAACTGTCGCAGTTTTTAAAAGGTAAACCGCACCGCTGGCTAGAGTGAGGCGCTCAAGCTCAGGCTCCATAGGGTCCCATTGCCGTTTCCACCCAGTGACGCCGTTTATTTACAAAAATGCTGCTCGGCTGATCCCTCGTATACAGCTTGGGTACAAATATGAATTGCTGGTGTTCATATTTGGAAGCCTATAGGCAATGTCCACAGGTGGCCTGCAGATGGCAGAATTGCCCAAACCAAAAGCTAATGCATTTACAAAATTCTGCTCTATAGAGAGGCAAAGTGACCGCCTACTTCCTGCTTCAGCACTGTACCAGAGATTTCCATCCGCCATTTATTTTCCCATAGACATTTCATAAAATGCGTATAAAAACAGTTTTACTGGTTCAAACCCAACGGTTCAGATATATTTAGAAATAGGAGAGATCACATAACATTTCACTGGGACCAAAACGTAAAAGAATGCGGGTTTAAAGAAAATATTTTGTCTGTTTTTTCTTTTTTTAAGTTTTGGTCCAAGTGAAATGTTCTCCCGATTATAGCATTAACTGAACCATTTGGTTCAACGAAGTGCAACTATTTTATACGCATTTTACGAAATGTCTATGGGAAAATAAATGGCGGATGAAGATCTCTGGTACAGTGCTGAAGCATTAGATATATGTGTTGTTCTGATATTTTCAGTGTTTGTGCATCTATGGCCATGTTTAGACGACAATGCTCTCTGCATAAAACAGCAAACTGTCATTGCGTTCTGGCCTTTGATTCTGCGTTTATACACAGTGTTTGTGATAACGATTCACGTGCAGACTGAAGCCACTCTCTGAGCAGTGTCATGTGAGCCAGAATAAAATGCAGACTTCTGGTTAAAACCTTCACAATAATGGCAATTAAATAAACGAATAGCCTTATTGATGCATGTTGCAACATTTTTTTGTGTGTGATCCAACATACACAGAACACAGACAATTAAATGTCAATTTAACCCGCAGTGAGTCGATGGTTCTGTTTTTTATTTATCCAGTTACAAATTCCTACTTTTATTTAGAAGGTAAAAACGCCTAGCTTCCTGTATTCTGTCTATCTCTAGCGGGATTTATTTGGCTTTATAGGATTAAACTTTAAATTAATTTTCCACACGATAGTGTCACAGAAGTCAGTAATGGTGATAACTGCTGCAGATTGGTTGCATTACAGAATAAAGAACTTGTAAAAAAAAGAATTCAAACAAAATTCTTGCATCACTTGGGACTTGAGGAAATCGATGCATCTGGCGGTGAGTTGAGGGTCGTTTAATTGTTTAACATGCGTGAGCGATTAACTAATATGCACGGACGTTAAAAGCAGGCACTTATCGCAGATTATGTATTTTTAGCAATTAGTTATCAGACTGATGGCATGATAGTTTGTTGAGTGCTATATTGATAGGCTAGTTCAATGCTCCAATGTCTTCCATGCAAGAAGTGGAGTGCATCTGTGTGCCACTGTTTTCCCTTCACAATATTATTGTTGTCAGCGTGTAAAAACCAGCCTGATCACGTGACTCACTCTATGTATCAGTCTGGACTGAAATCACATTGATTTCAGTGGGCGGGAGTATGCCTTGACAGACAACTCATTCACCCAATCAGCGTGGCCAAATCAATCCAAAACCAGAGAGGAGGAAGGAAGAGGAATGGCAAAAAACAGCTGCACTTATGGCTGTGCTTAGTCTACTAACATTACCGGTCGTTGCTTTAGGAGACACCATTACTGTTTTGCCAGGAGCGTCCCTCCCTGATTGGCCGGTTACGTTGTCAACTACGAGGCAGGTCCCTGATTGGCCTGTGAACTTTGTAATTCGTGTAAATCACTGGGGGGCGGGGCTGGAGGCCAAACTGATCACAGAACCAAACAGAATGTGAGGTCACGTGATCAGAATACTCTACCAGGATAGGTGTAAAAGCTCTGAATCAGCATTTAGACCATCATGGAACACTGAGACCCTCCTCTCAATTTGTTTTAGGTGGGTGGGTTCGCAGCTCCTTAAGGCAGGGTGATGCTCGGGGGGGGGGGGGGGGGGGGCTCTTAAGACACACACACACGGGAGGTACGGTGGTACAGTGGTAAGCACTATCGCCTCACAGCTCGAAGGTCGTGGGTTCGATTCCCACCTGGGACGATGTGAACGCTGAAGGAATGCGTGCCCGTCCGCATGTCCTCGAGTGCCCACTGCCCGGGTGGGGTCGTCAAAAGGGCCTTTCTGTGTGGAGTTTGCATGTTCTCCCCGTGCCTCCCGGGGGTTTCCTTCATATAGGAACCCCCTTCACAAAAACATGCAATATCCTGGTTGCTAATGTGGTTCCTCCTCTGGTCGTTAAGGGCGCCTGTTCAGAGGGAGGGGAACTGGTTGGAATAGCGTGAACCTCCCACGTGCTATGTCCTACCGGTGAAGCTTCCTCTGGCAGGTGAAAAGAAGCGGCTGGCTGACTGCCCATGTCTCGGAGGAAGCATGGAGCCAGTCTCGGCTCTCCCCAGATCGGCAGAGGGTGGAGCAGCAACCAGGATTGAGAAATCAAGTGAGCACTAATGGGGGATAAAATGGGATAAAAAATCGGGGAAAAAAAAAAAAAAGACACACACACACACACATCGTCCATATATTCACTGATGTCCTCTGAGCCATCCAGATCGCTTGCGTGTTTCCATGTTGAACAATAGCTCTTCCATCCACTTCCCTCCCGACTGGCTGTGAAAAGTCACATTTGATCTGTCTGTCTGTGCACGCAGGCAGCCAACAGTAGCAATGGACTAAGACTGTGGACATGCTATCAGCTGTGTCTGCTTCTCGTCTGTCTCTCCATAGAGTGCGACTATACAGTGTAATATCCCGTTTTTATGGACCCATCTCAGTAGCTTCACTGCAATATCTCTTCTTGCTTTACTCAGGTCTGCCTTACACCACCGATCTGTCACCAGAGCAATCAGTGTTGGGCAACTCTCCTGGAAACTGGGAGAGTCACTCTCATCAGTGTCCATGGTTCAGATTGTGGTCTAAAACGACTCGTAGTGTGGACCTGTTTGCAGCTTGGCTCACATGACACCATGGGAGGAAAAGACTCATTCCTGCTCAAATATCCACACGCTCATATTGAAGAAGATGCTGTTTGGAACATGTCTATGCTGTCCAGTGTCCATATGGCATTCTGCTAAAGAAACAAGAACAAGTAAATGTACCTCATCACTGGAAGGCATGCTCTGCTTTCTCTGCTGGTTTTTCTTCTTCTTTTATACACATTATACCGTATGCACTATTGAGGATCGTGCTTCAGGCTGTACATTGATTAAAAAACCAATCATACAAATGTGTCATTAAAGGATATATGATCCTGTCTATGGTTCATGATCTACTATTATCATGGCATTGTTTTAACAGGCTGTACTGCTGGCCGCTTGTGTTTGTGCCACTACAACATAAACACAATGTCACACTTGAGCATTGTATCTCTGTTTGAACGATCCAAACATGATGGACTTTATGGAGGGGGGGTGCTTATTCAAAAAGCCACAACTGCAGCCAAACGAGCCAAACCCAAATGTGTTGTGTGATCTTTGGCCATTAGAGGATGTCATTTTCAACACTGTCTTCTGTAGGATCCACACATTGTGTTACTTTTCAATATCACACACTAACTACAGGCTATGTCATTAGGTGGTATTATTGACACAGTATATGTTGTGCTGGAAGTAAGACAAATAGTCAATACAGCATGAACATGCTGTTATGTTCATATTTTGTAAGAGCAGTGTGTAATGGTACTGTTGGGTTGCTATGTATGAATAAACCTTACTTTGAATAGAAAACCATTAGGCATACAGTCATGTGCAGTGTATAGATTAGAAAATAATTCAAGCAAGTTGCATAGCTGGTGAACTTAAAAAGAAAAATAGGCTACCGCAAGCAACACGTTTCTTTCTATTGAAAAGCTTTTTTTTTTTTTGCCTATTTATACAGGGGAGTCTCGCTGAGAGTGCCCTGTTCACATTCACACACAAAAGCTGACCAGTATAACCACAGTCTGATCTGGCCACTGAGCAGCTCCACTGGAGCGGTTGGGGTTAAGGGCCTTGCTCAACGGCACCTCAGTGGTGGTCATGAGGGAGGGACAAGAGCTGCTTTTTCACTTTCCCCACCCAGATTTATCCTGTTAGTCTGGGAGATTCAACAGACGACCTTCCGGGCGCAAGCTCGCTTCTTACGTGTTTTGTTTTGTTTTGTTGTCTGCTGACTGTCCTGTTGTGTTTTTATGCTGTATGCAGTAACTTGTATTCAAGTTTTGTTCCAAGTCTTCCTGTTCAGGCTCCCACCATAAGCTTTAAGTAGCTTCTTGGGAGACCTGGCACTCCACACAATTGTGTTCCTGATGTTGATCCACATGTCGACTGTTTGTGTGTGTGGGGGGCGAAATAAATCTGAAATCTGAAATCTAACCTTTAGGTCACTTCTGCTTCTTGTGGCTGCCCTAACAAACGGTTAACATTTGACCCATTTGTTCCTAATTAATCAAGCACAGGTATGGGAACTATTATAATTTGCTCCAGTCAAAAAAAGTAATGGTGTTTATCTAATCTGTAATGATGATAATAATGTAAAATAATTAATTAATTACTGGGTCCCTGATGCTGTGACATCCTGTATGGTAAGCCAACTTCTGGATCTATACTCTGGTTATTCTGAAACTCTTTACTAAATCCAGTAGCTCAGTAGCCTGTCATGAATTTACTGAGAGGAAGTGTTGGTGGCGGTAATCAGTGTTGGACAAGTTACTTTCAAAATGTAATATACTACATATTACTTTAATTTGAAAGTAATAAGTTACTTTACAATATTACTGTGTGTAGAGTAACTCGTTACTTTTTACACTACTTTTGCATTACTTTCACTGTAATAACAGCAGTAGTAGAATGACATTGCCGCCCTGGAACCATCCCGAAAAAGAATTTCAACCATCTTGAAGTCAGTGTAAACAATCCAAAATTCAAAATGCTATCCTTTTCCTTTATTGTCATCTAAAGTGGTTATTTGCATAAAAGCACACAGTTTGATTTAAATATGTGCTTTGATTTAAAAATAACTCAATTTGTAACTTGAGTTATTTGACAAAGTAACTGGTATAATATTACTGAAATCCTAGAAGTAATAAGTTATATTACTGAGTTACTGCTAAAAGTAATATATTACATGTAATATGTTACTTTTGTAATGAGTTACCCCCAACACTGGCGGTAATGCACCAATTCGTTGTTTGCCAACCGCCAATGAATCTTAAGAAGAGGGGAAGTGACGTTTCAATCAAATCATATTCAAATCAAATCACCAATCCGCACAGGGACTTTCCAAACGGTCGTCAAATCACCACCCTTATTGAAGGATTGTTCCGCTAAATCCGTAAACAAAATAGTCCGTCATTACTTGACATGCGTTATGTGAGTCGGAGGGAGTAGGAGGCCCACACATATCTCCAAAAACAGTTGAATACACAACCATGCCTATTGTACCTCAAAGCCTACAATAATTTGGTTTGGTAACAGTTTGATTTCCGCATGTGTTTTGGCGGAGGGATCTAACCGTATGCTAGTATAAAGTACGCTGCGCTCGCAGCTTCAGATCATTGCTGTTCTAGAGACGAGAAGGAAGGCAGTAGGTGTTAGCGCGGCTACAGTACACAGTTAGGTGTTAACGGCTACATTTTGTTTTCTCTTTCTGTTCTGCTCATTGGAATTGGAGTTTGTGTTCGTGGATTCCAGAAATCGGCGTGACTGAACGGTTTTACAGGTAAGGTAATGTTAGCTAGCTAGCTAATCTACGAGCGATAATTTCCCCTGGTGTTGATGAGTGTAGAACCTGCAGTGCACCGTCCATCTTAGCCGCGACACGCAACACGGCTTGCCCTGCTCCGTGGAAGTCAGACCCCAAACAAGCTCGACGAGCTTCAAACATGCACGGTCTGACTTCCACGGAGAATTGATTGATTGATTGACTTTATTTGGTGATAAAAACAGGACATAAGACAACATATCACCGAGGATAAAAACACAATAAAGCCCGAAGGCTTATTTCCATTGTGGTCCCCATGGAGACAAGACAGACAACGTAAATACGTGTAACAAAGAAGTGCAAGTGGGAACATAATTTAAAACTAATACAACTCCATTAAAAGATAAATTACTAACTCAGTTTATAATTTACCAAAATAAAAAAATAAAAACTAGAACTAAACATATCAATCAATAAAATAAAAGACCAGCTATACCATAAATAAATAACCAATTCAAGAACTAAAAAGACAGGATAAAACGGTTTAAAGTGCGGATGTTTGTAACCATTTTTTTAAGCCTTTCTTAAAAGTGCAGATAGACTCACTCAGTTTCAAGCACGAAGGTAACATGTTCCATTGAGTCGCTGCATTATATTTGAACGAGTTCCTCCCCATCAGGGTCCTAAATCTGATAGGGATGAAATCAGTAGAACTGCCTCTCGTAGAATACTGGTGACGCTCACTCACACAAGAAAAGTAGCTTTTAAGATACATAGGAACAAAATTCTTAACAATCTTAAAAGTGAACAGCAGCTTGATGTATAAAGTGCGCTTCTCAACTGTCAGCCAATTAAGACTGTCAAAGTGAGCTTGGTCCAGGTGGGTACGTGGATGGACTTTAAGAATGACTCGAATCAACTTGTTTTGAGCCGTTTGTAATTTGTTTTTGAGTTTCTGAGAGAGACCAGTATACCAGCAGATGGCAGCATAGTCAAAATGACTCTGAACAAGTGCAGAAGCCAGAGAGTGAAGGACTGGACTGGTGAGAAAGGCAGCTTTCCTGGCCAGAAACCTGACATGCATGTTAATTTTGCCAAGGACTTTCAGAGCCATATACTCACCTGATAGGTATTTGTCTAAAATGCAGCCAAGGTAGCTTACCTTATCCTTAGAATTAGAAGTCGGGCTCCCGTTTGTGAACGTGGAGTTTCTTCACCCAAAGGAAGAACTGGAACGCCCGTGGGGGGGGGGGGGGGGGGGGGGGGTGAGGCTCTGGGTTAACTGTTATAATGTACAACACAACTCCAATGCGCCTCCTAAGGATTGAAATGGAAATGCGACATGTCTGAAATGAAGTTTAAAATCAAACTTTGTGTCTAGGCCTTAACTCTTCTCATATTTGTTTCATTTGAGCCTGACGTTCAGGAAGTTGTTTAGCTAGAAATGTATCTTAAAGGCAAATGTTCAGATAAATATATAGATGGGTAAGGCTGTGTGGCCTGTGGGAGCAGAGCTCTGCTGCCTCTCACACAGGAATGAAACTTGAATGAAACCAAGCAATAAAAAGACCACAGTGGGGTAGAACATGGAAATGTGAAACCTCTTTAGATGCTGGGAACTCCAGCTCTGTTTTCTCTGAGCATCTCTGATGTTCCAGACATGAACAAGTCCCTGAGGCCTGCTCTTCTCTGAGCAGACAATTATTCATAGAAGATAAAAAAAAACTGAGGTCACGGATGGTATGGTACACAGAGTCAGATGTCAGACGCACAGTCGCACACACACACACACACACACACACACACACAGATTAGAAAGCTGCACACCCACACACATGATATGAATGGCCGACTCCTCTCCCTTGAGATACGTGGAGCTGAGTCGGACATAACTTGTTTATTTTTCTGGGGGGAAATGTAGTTCCGTTTGGGCAGGGCGGCCATCTTTGTTTTACTCCCATGAAACTTGAGGTCCTTATCGTAATTGGGAATATAATATGTTCCTTTATATCCCTCTGCCAGCTCCTTGTTATTCTGTCTTAATTCTCCTTCCAGCCACCTCAATGCAACTTTAAACCTGCGCCTTGGGAACGTAAAGAATCCGTAACACATCACATGTGGTGGAAGTATGAGAAATATTCCCCACTTGTTTGGTTCATTTGAGGGTGTGTCCGACAGACACAGCTGACAGAACCTCTTGTCCTCCGACAGTGAACTTTGACCTGAGAGGCGGTCGCTGCTTCCTGTTGTAGCGCACATCTGGACTCATTAGATGGAAGGTGAAGATTTGGAAATGCTTGTTATCAAATCGCATCCAAAAATGAAACATGGATGAATGTTGTCATATGATCCCAGGCTGCATCTCATAAGCTGAACAAAATGTCTTTAATAGAGAATGTAATGATGGCGTGTTGTTAACATCATTGGGCTAGTTACAGATATTGTGCTATCCTATTCACCTTATGTAGCCACGCCCATTTGACCTGGTTGTGTGGCCGTATCAAAACTTCCGGCTGAAAATAATAATAAAATAAAATAAAAAATGGCTGCGCTGCTCCAATATCATCTAACTCTGAATTAACTAATAATTTAGCCAATTGTATGTAACATACCAAATAAAAGCAAACGGCAATGTCTAAGAATGCAACGCCGTGTAACTGGCTCGTTAAGTCTCGCATTCCAGGGAATTACCTTAACGTCTGCGGGTCTTATTGACGTAAGTGGCTCGCGCTGCCTCGGAGGAGAGACAACTATCTGAAGCTTTCTTTGTTGGACTCCAGGGGCCGGTTGCACCAACTGGTCTTACACTGGTCTTAAGCTAAGTTGGTCGTAACTTTACGACCTACAGTAACAGCTACACCGGTTGCACCAAGACGGCTTAAGCCTTATTTTCACTACGACCAGGCGTAACTCCTACGCCTGGTCAGGAGGAGGCGTAGAGCCTGCCTAACAGAGATCTCCGCGGAGACCTTTTTGACCGTCATCGTCGTAACACCGCCAGTTCGCCGTCTTTGAAAGCACGACGTTAGATTATAACTAACTAGTTGTGTGGCTTAGCCTTCCAAAATGTTGCCGTTAATTTTTTAGAATGTAATACATAGAATTGGGAACGTTACATTCAATTTCATTCAGACTGTCTTTCTGGCTCAATCGCCGCCATTTTTCCCCCAGAGCGAGGGAGGGTGAGAGGAGGGAGGGTGTTTTACAGTAGTGGCTGAGAGAGCGTAGTGGCACAGCGCTCCAAGCAGGTCGCGAGGCACATTTTTTGCAACATCATCCAATCAGGGTGCATTCCCTGGCAATTCACATGGACGTGCATTGCTACGACCAGCATAGTTAGCCGTGTTGGTGCAACAGGCGTAAATCCACTCTAAAGACTGGTCTTAACTAAGACCGACGTAGGAGTTACGACCAGGCATAGTTAAGACCAGTTGGTGCAACCGGCCCCAGGTATGTTTTACAATAAAGTGCTCGTCATTGTCGATGATAACGTTATCTGACCTGGCTAACAGTGGATACTCGCTTGCTTGCTGTGTACCGGCTCAAAGTAGTAGGCTACGTTCTTTATTTTACCGCTGCACTGTCCGCTCCAAAAACATCTCTTTTATTTTGCGCCGTGACCGCCGGAAGTGTTAAAAGGACCCGGAAGAATTTGGCCCACTGTAAGGTCTGAACATAAGGTGAATACGACTGTATATCAAACAAAAGCAAATGGCAGTAACTGCTTTTTCTTTGTTGTAAAGGTCAAAGGTGACCAACAGTGTTTCTTACAAACTTTCTATAAATACTCTAAAATTATCTGTTGTAATCATTGGATTGGGACTGGAGATACATTCTGGAGTTATTTGTCACAGTTACTTGACTTTGGCTTTGTAGGGCAGTGTTGTCTAATGACATCATCTGACAAGTGGTCTGACCCGCTTCCTGTGTGGGTGTTCCTCAAGTGGTCTGACCCGCTTCCTGTGTGGGTGTTCCTCAAGTGGTCTGACCCACTTCCTGTGTGGGTGTTCCTCAAGTGGTCTGACCTGCTTCCTGTGTGGGTGTTCCTCAAGTGGTCTGACCCACTTCCTGTGTGGGTGTTCCTCAAGTGGTCTGACCCACTTCCTGTGTGGGTGTTCCTCAAGTGGTCTGACCTGCTTCCTGTGTGGGTGTTCCTCAAGTGGTCTGACCCACTTCCTGTGTGGGTGTTCCTCAAGTGGTCTGACCTGCTTCCTGTGTGGGTGTTCCTCAAGTGGTCTGACCCACTTCCTGTGTGGGTGTTAGTGGTCTGACCCACTTCCTGTGTGGGTGTTCCTCAAGTGGTCTGACCCGCTTACTGTGTGGGTGTTCCTCAAGTGGTCTGACCTGCTTACTGTGTGGGTGTTCCTCAAGTGGTCTGACCCGCTTACTGTGTGGGTGTTCCTCAAGTGGTCTGACCCGCTTCCTGTGTGGGTGTTCCTCAAGTGGTCTGACCCGCTTCCTGTGTGGGTGTTCCTCAAGTGGTCTGACCCACTTCCTGTGTGGGTGTTCCTCAAGTGGTCTGACCCACTTCCTGTGTGGGTGTTCCTCAAGTGGTCTGAGCCACTTACTGTGTGGGTGTTCCTCAAGTGGTCTGACCCGCTTACTGTGTGGGTGTTCCTCAAGTGGTCTGACCCGCTTACTGTGTGGGTGTTCCTCAAGTGGTCTGACCCGCTTACTGTGTGGGTGTTCCTCAAGTGGTCTGACCTGCTTCCTGTGTGGGTGTTCCTCAAGTGGTCTGACCCGCTTACTGTGTGGGTGTTCCTCAAGTGGTCTGACCCACTTCCTGTGTGGGTGTTCCTCAAGTGGTCTGACCCACTTACTGTGTGGGTGTTCCTCAAGTGGTCTGACCCGCTTACTGTGTGGGTGTTCCTCAAGTGGTCTGACCCGCTTACTGTGTGGGTGTTCCTCACGTGGTCTGACCCACTTCCTGTGTGGGTGTTCCTCACGTGGTCTGACCCACTTACTGTGTGGGTGTTCCTCAAGTGGTCTGACCCGCTTCCTGTGTGGGTGTTCCTCAAGTGGTCTAACCCACTTCCTGTGTGGGTGTTCCTCAAGTGGTCTGACCCGCTTCCTGTGTGGGTGTTCCTCAACCAGAACACCACTAGTGGTTTTTTGGTATGATGATGCTCCATCTAGTAATCAACTCCACTCCATCAGTGCACAGCCCAGGTGTCCATCATGACATCACATGAAGTAACTGATGTGATTGAATGGAGAACGAACAAGTCTGTGAGACAAGTGAAAAGGCCAGTTTGATTGATGGCTCAGTGAGGCCCTGCACGGGTGAATCAGCTGTTTGATTGATGGCTCAGTGAGGCCCTGCACGGGTGAATCAGCTGTTTGATTGATGGCTCAGTGAGGCCCTGCACGGGTGAATCAGGGACAATTTGCCTAAGAGGAGGGGGCGGGGTTAAGGCCAGAGAGGGTTAGCGACACTGTAAATCTGCACGCCTCCGCTCGCTGAGTGACATCACCGCACGTGTTGACTTTCTCCCCAAGGGCGTCACTCCTCCTCAACCCCTCCTCAACCCCTCCTCAACCCCTCCTCAACCCCTCCACAACTCCTCCACAACCCGCACAAGTATGCACTAACTCATTGTTATGGTGTCATCATCGTTCTGCTACTTCTAATGGCTGTCCCGGGCTGAAATGTACATGGCTGCCCAACCTCCAGTCAATATAATAGCATTTTATATACTCTTTTCATACAAATTCATCTGGATTCATTTGAGTTAATGCACTACACTAACTAGATCAAGCATAAGCAAGTGCAAGAGGAGTTGTGCATAATACACAACAGTCAGAGTGTGTTCTCCAGATGGAAACAGGTCTGAAGTGTTTGTTGTGATACTGCTGCTGCTGGTAAATATGTGATACTTTTCATGATATATTCAGAGCAGTTTTGGTATCTCTAATGCATTGATGAATATTTCACTAGCACAGGATTCTCTACATTCAAACATAACGATGTTCTAGACTCACAATAACTAACAATTATTTTCATTATGGATTCATCTGTTGATTATTTTCTCGACTAATCTTAATCGAATAGTCGATCACTTTTTCCCCAAAGCCCAAGATGACATCCTCAAATGTCTTCTTTTGTCATGACAAACAGTCCACAACTCAAACATAATCAGCCATAGATCATACATTAAAGAAACTAGAAAATATTCACATTTACTAAGCTGGAACGAGATCAACTGAGATACTTTCAGGACAGCTGTCATTTTGTGTTGCTTAATGGAGGATATCTCACTTCATATGTTTAGAGATTTGAGATGTTTCCAAATCATCTGACTAAACTAAACCTCTGGTCCAACTCTCTTCAGTCAGTCAGGTACCACAGAGTCAGTGTGTGCTGACACAGCAGCTGTGTGAAACCCAATGGGACACAACAACAGAAAGTGCCAGAAGAGCCAGTGATAATGCACTGGCTCACCACAGCCCAGCCCAGCCCCGCCCCCAGCCCTCTGTCCATCACTACTGATCTACTGCTTCCCATCAAAGTGACCAACAACACTGATGTAACCCACATCTCTGCTTTGATCTCACGCCCCCTTTCTTCCCCACTTCCTTTAGAGTCCACTTCTGATAGCATCTCTTCTCTTTCCATAGATCTCTATTGAACATGAGTGAATGTCATTAGGGTTTGCCTCTCTCTCTCTCTCTCTCTCTCTCTCTCTCTCTCCAGCTCAATTTCAATCCATCTCTCTCTCTAGCTCTCTCTAGCTCTCTCTCTCTAGCTCTCTCTAGCTCTCTCTCTCTCTAGCTCTCTCTCTCTAGCTCTCTCTCTAGCTCTCTCTCTCTCTCTAGCTCTCTCTCTTTAGCTCTCTCTCTCTAGCTCTCTCTAGCTCTCTCTCTCTCTAGCTCTCTCTAGCTCTCTCTCTCTAGCTCTCTCTCTCTCTAGCTCTCTCTAGCTCTCTCTCTCTAGCTCTCTCTAGCTCTCTCTCTCTAGCTCTCTCTCTCTAGCTCTCTCTCTCTCTAGCTCTCTCTCTCTAGCTCTCTCTCTCTAGCTCTCTCTAGCTCTCTCTCTCTCTAGCTCTCTCTAGCTCTCTCCCTCTAGCTCTCTCTCTCTAGCTCTCTCTAGCTCTCTCTCTCTCTAGCTCTCTCTCTCTCTAGCTCTCTCTCTCTAGCTCTCTCTAGCTCTCTCTCTCTCTAGCTCTCTCTCTCTCTCTAGCTCTCTCTAGCTCTCTCTCTCTAGCTCTATCTCTCTAGCTCTCTCTAGCGCTCTCTCTCTCTAGCTCTCTCTAGCTCTCTCTCTCTCTAGCTCTCTCTAGCTCTCTCTCTCTAGCTCTCTCTCTCTAGCTCTCTCTAGCTCTCTCTCTCTAGCTCTCTCTCTCTAGCTCTCTCTAGCTCTCTCTCTCTAGCTCTCTCTCTCTAGCTCTCTCTCTAGCTCTCTCTCTCTCTAGCTCTCTCTAGCTCTCTCTCTCTCTAGCTCTCTCTCTCTCTAGCTCTCTCTCTCTAGCTCTCTCTCTCTCTAGCTATCTCTAGCTCTCTCTCTCTAGCTCTCTCTCTCTAGCTCTCTCTCTCTCTAGCTCTCTCTCTCTAGCTCTCTCTAGCTCTCTCTCTCTATAGCTCTCTCTCTCTAGCTCTCTCTCTCTAGCTCTCTCTAGCTCTCTCTCTCTAGCTCTCTCTAGCTCTCTCTCTCTCTAGCTCTCTCTCTCTAGCTCTCTCTAGCTCTCTCTCTCTAGCTCTCTCTCTCTAGCTCTCTCTCTCTAGCTCTCTCTCTCTAGCTCTCTCTAGCTCTCTCTCTCTCTAGCTCTCTCTCTCTCTCTAGCTCTCTCTAGCTCTCTCTCTCTAGCTCTATCTCTCTCGCTCTCTCAATTCAATTCAATTCAATTCAAATGGCTTTATTAGCATGACGTACACTGTACATATTGCCAAAGCAAGCGATTAGATATGAACAGCTAAACATTAATTAGAAAACTTACTATATACTATATACTAACATACTACAGGACTACAGGACTACAGGACTCTCTCTCTCTCTAGCTCTCTCTAGCTCTCTCTCGCTCTCTCTCTCTCTAGCTCTCTCTCGCTCTCTCTCTCTCTAGCTCTCTCTAGCTCTCTCTCTCTCTCTAGCTCTCTCTCTCTAGCTCTCTCTCTCTCTCTCTCGCTCAATCTCAATCCATCTCAAGTCAACGCTCTTAAAAAGAGGGTGCCCTGTTGAAACACTTCAATACCTATCGCCATACCAGCAAACCCTTTCATATGACGCCTGAAAGACAAGGACATCCCCACTCATCACCTTTGCTTTGCAGCTGTATCTACCCTAGATACAAGACGACCTTGAAATCTTAACTGATTATGAAAAGCCTGGGGAGTTTACACGACTTTTTCATTAAGATGTTTTATCACAACTGAAAAACTCACTGAAATACATGACACGACTGGAATCACAGATCAAAATACACTACCCGACTGTGCGCCCAGCAAACTCACGTCTTTCAAGTTAGAAGACAGTGTCTTGAACCCACAACACAAATAACCAGCAAACTGACGTGACCATACTAACCATACGGAAGCTAGACATCATTTTAGTTTCAAAATAAAAGAGCCAATGTATTACTGCATGACGTGTTAAAATTGACTTTTCGAAACCACAACATTACCTTAATTTAAAATAGGTTTCTATGCAAATGTGTTCTTTATTTCCTCTTTGGTACTTGGGGTATTTCGGATCACACACACAAAACGGTTGCAATCATGTACTTTAGTTTCGGTTTTATTCTTTCTGACTTAACCGTGAGCAACCGGCATATCGTGTTTGCTTCCCTGTATTATTCAAGTGTGCCTTGGTATCAGAAATATCTATTGTATGAAGACTAGCTATTTGACTGCTTTTGACTCATTGCCTCCTAGTTTTTCATTGGATATTGACAGGATTCCACATGCACGTGTGAGTTGAGTTGAGTCGGGTCATTAGACCAGTTTACACTAAGAGAAATTCAAACATGTTTGATATAATCGTTGTGGCTCTGACTGGCTCTGATGGAGTCAGGAGGCAGTTTACACTTGACGATCAGAAATCTGTAACCATAAATACACTAAGAGATTTCGCTGCTAATTGGCACAACAACTGCCCACAACAACTGCAGACTAGAGTCAACAAAGACAGACTGAGCCCAACTGGAAATCCTGTGTAAAATGGGAGGGAAACTCTGGTGTATTTGAAGCATCACTGGTCTGGTTACAGGAATGTGGCATCATGGTTAGAGGTTAGAGGTTAGAGGGGGGAAGCACCAAAAAGCCTGTAACAAAGTGAGGAGAGAGACGTCTGGGCGTGGGGCTGTCTACCTGTCAGGTGTGTGGGCAGCAGGCGCAGGCAGGCACACATCAGGGCTTGGGTCTGTCACCTCAGTTATTCCTGTATGGTCCCATGGCTCTGTCTGTCATCCCGTCTGAGTGATGATGTGCCCGGCACACGCAGCCTGACTCGCTTCTGTCTGTGGCCTGGATCTGCTCAGCACAGAGGCAGGAGCCTGGATCTGCTCAGCACAGAGGCAGGAGCCTGGATCTGCTCAGCACAGAGGCAGGAACCTGGATCTGCTCAGCACAGAGGCAGGAGCCTGGATCTGCTCAGCACAGAGGCAGGAGCCTGGATCTGCTCAGCCCAGAGGCAGGAGCCTGGATCTGCTCAGCACAGAGGCAGGAGCCTGGATGTGCTCAGCACAGAGGCAGGAGCCTGGATGTGCTCAGCACAGAGGCAGGAGCCTGGATGTGCTCAGCACAGAGGCAGGAGCCTGGATGTGCTCAGCACAGAGGCAGGAGCCTGGATCTGCTCAGCACAGAGGCAGGAGCCTGGATCTGCTCAGCACAGAGGCAGGAGCCTGGATCTGCTCAGCACAGAGGCAGGAGCCTGGATCTGCTCAGCACAGAGGCAGGAGCCTCCTGGCTGTCTGCTGCCTCTGTGGAGGAGAGATACTAAATAAAGCCCTGAAGTCATTTCTCCATGACATTAGGAGGGATGGGACAATAAAGCGTTGTTGTTACCACAATAACGGTGATGACACGATCCCTCATTTTTAATACCGTGACCACCGTGATAACTGTGACCACCGTGATAACCATGACCACCGTGATAACTGTGACCACCGTGATAACCATGACCACCGTGATAACCATGACCACCGTGATAACCATGACCACTGTGATAACCGTGACCACCGTGATAACCATGACCACTGTGATAACCGTGACCACCGTGATAACCATGACCACTGTGATAACCGTGACCACCGTGATAACCATGACCACCGTGATAACTGTGACCACCGTGATAACCATGACCACCGTGATAACCGTGACCACCGTGATAACTGTGACCACCGTGATAACCGTGACCACCGTGATAACCATGACCACTGTGATAACCGTGACCACCGTGATAACCGTGACCACCGTGATAACTGACCACCGTGATAACCATGACCACCGTGATAACCATGACCACCGTGATAACCATGACCACCGTGATAACCGTGATAACCGTGACCACCGTGATAACTGTGATAACCGTGACCACCGTGATAACCGTGATAACCGTGATAACCGTGACCACCGTGATAACTGACCACCGTGATAACTGACCACCGTGATAACCATGACCACCGTGATAACCATGACCACCGTGATAACCATGACCACCGTGATAACCATGACCACCGTGATAACCATGACCACCGTGATAACTGTGACCACCATGATAACCATGACCACCGTGATAACCATGACCACCGTGATAACCATGACCACCGTGATAACCATGACCACTGTGATAACCATGACCACTGTGATAACTGACCACCGTGATAACCATGACCACCGTGATAACCATGACCACTGTGATAACCATGACCACCGTGATAACTGACCACCGTGATAACTGACCACCGTGATAACCGTGACCACCGTGATAACCATGACCACCGTGATAACTGACCACCGTGATAACTGACCACCGTGATAACCATGACCACCGTGATAACCATGACCACCGTGATAACCATGACCACCGTGATAACTGACCACCGTGATAACTGACCACCGTGATAACCGTGACCACCGTGATAACCATGACCACCGTGATAACTGACCACCGTGATAACCATGACCACCGTGATAACCATGACCACCGTGATAACTGACCACCGTGATAAATGTGACCACCGTGATAACCATGACCACCGTGATAACTGTGACCACCGTGATAACCATGACCACCGTGATAACTGACCACCGTGATAACCGTGACCACTGTGATAACCATGACCACCGTGATAACCATGACCACCGTGATAACTGACCACCGTGATAACCATGACCACCGTGATAACTGTGACCACTGTGATAACCATGACCACCGTGATAACTGACCACCGTGATAACTGACCACCGTGATAACCATGACCACCGTGATAACCATGACCACCGTGATAACCATGACCACCGTGATAACTGACCACCGTGATAACCATGACCACCGTGATAACTGACCACCGTGATAACCATGACCACCGTGATAACTGACCACCGTGATAACCATGACCACCGTGATAACTGACCACCGTGATAACCGTGACCACCGTGATAACTGTGACCACCGTGATAACTGACCACCGTGATAACTGTGACCACCGTGATAACTGACCACCGTGATAACTGTGACCACTGTGATAACCATGACCACCGTGATAACCGTGACCACCGTGATAACCATGACCACTGTGATAACTGTGACCACCGTGATAACTGTGACCACCGTGATAACCATGACCACCGTGATAACCATGACCACCGTGATAACCATGACCACCGTGATAACCATGACCACTGTGATAACTGTGACCACCGTGATAACCATGACCACCGTGATAACTGTGACCACCGTGATAACTGTGACCACCGTGATAACCATGACCACCGTGATAACTGACCACCGTGATAACCGTGACCACTGTGATAACCATGACCACCGTGATAACCATGACCACCGTGATAACTGACCACCGTGATAACTGACCACCGTGATAACCATGACCACCGTGATAACCATGACCACCGTGATAACCATGACCACCGTGATAACTGACCACCGTGATAACCATGACCACCGTGATAACCATGACCACCGTGATAACTGACCACCGTGATAACCATGACCACCGTGATAACTGACCACCGTGATAACCATGACCACCGTGATAACTGTGACCACTGTGATAACCATGACCACCGTGATAACCATGACCACCGTGATAACTGACCACCGTGATAACTGTGACCACCGTGATAACCGTGACCACCGTGATAACCGTGACCACCGTGATAACCGTGACCACCGTGATAACCGTGACCACCATGATAACTGTGACCACCGTGATAACTGTGACCACCATGATAACTGTGCCCACCATGATAACTGACCACCATGATAACCATGACCACCGTGATAACTGTGACCACCGTGATAACCATGACCACCGTGATAACTGACCACCGTGATAACTGTGACCACCGTGATAACCATGACCACCGTGATAACTGACCACCGTGATAACCATGACCACCGTGATAACCATGACCACCGTGATAACCATGACCACCGTGATAACTGACCACCGTGATAACTGACCACCGTGATAACCATGACCACCGTGATAACTGACCACCGTGATAACCATGACCACCGTGATAACTGACCACCGTGATAACCATGACCACCGTGATAACCATGACCACCGTGATAACTGACCACCGTGATAACCATGACCACCGTGATAACTGTGACCACCGTGATAACCATGACCACCGTGATAACTGACCACCGTGATAACCGTGACCACTGTGATAACCATGACCACCGTGATAACCATGACCACCGTGATAACTGACCACCGTGATAACCATGACCACCGTGATAACTGTGACCACTGTGATAACCATGACCACCGTGATAACCGACCACCGTGATAACTGACCACCGTGATAACCATGACCACCGTGATAACCATGACCACCGTGATAACCATGACCACAGTGATAACCATGACCACCGTGATAACCATGACCACCGTGATAACTGACCACCGTGATAACCATGACCACCGTGATAACTGACCACCGTGATAACCATGACCACCGTGATAACTGACCACCGTGATAACCATGACCACAGTGATAACCATGACCACCGTGATAACCATGACCACCGTGATAACTGACCACCGTGATAACCATGACCACCGTGATAACTGACCACCGTGATAACCATGACCACCGTGATAACTGACCACCGTGATAACCATGACCACCGTGATAACTGACCACCGTGATAACCATGACCACCGTGATAACTGTGACCACTGTGATAACCATGACCACCGTGATAACCATGACCACCGTGATAACTGACCACCGTGATAACTGACCACCGTGATAACCGTGACCACTGTGATAACCATGACCACCGTGATAACCATGACCACCGTGATAACTGACCACCGTGATAACCATGACCACCGTGATAACTGTGACCACTGTGATAACCATGACCACCGTGATAACTGACCACCGTGATAACCATGACCACCGTGATAACCATGACCACCGTGATAACCATGACCACCGTGATAACTGACCACCGTGATAACCATGACCACCGTGATAACTGACCACCGTGATAACCATGACCACCGTGATAA